>NC_064293.1:11007964-11016653 GCF_019186545.1 Solanum stenotomum
TAAAAATTACATTACCACAAAAAATATCATCAGTTTACAATTGTACTCGACGAGACTTCATATTTTGAAAACGATCTATAATAGCATCATTACTTACATTTTCAAATATCTTCCGCTCTATCTTACAAACTAAACAACCATTCAAAAATTCTTCACCAATGCTATTACGTAGATCATTTTTGATGAGCTTCATTGAGGAGAATGCTCTTTCCACACTTGCAGTAGCAACATGCAAAATCAAAGTCAACTTTACAAGCAAATAAACAAGACCCCAAGTTTGATCCAATTTTATTTGTGCCATCATCGTAGCAAGATCCTTAATCCCCTTCAACTTGAGAAACTTGCTATCAACTCTCGAGCATAGACAATGAAACTATCAAGCTGATAACTGAGATCTCAAAGTTCATTATCACCAAACTCACTTTTGTAATATTCGGCCAACTTCATTATTCTACTCTTACTAAAATTAGCAAATGAATCAACCGGATTCAAACTAGCCATACCAAGGAGTAAGTCACTAGTCACAACATCAAAACGATTATTGAGCTCCTGAAGTTGCAAATCAATAACTGCATAAAACACTTCCACACGAAAGTGATGTAAATATGAAACTTCGAACTTCTTACGCTTCGGTCTTGGATAGTCTTCAGTCATTTCGGGAACCAAAATATCATGTTTACCACAAAATGAATAAACCTCATCCATCAAAGACATCAAACCACTCTCTCTGATTGTTTGTAATCTTCTATTTGAAAGATTAAGCAATCTCATAGCATTGCCGATAGCTGATCTTTATTTTGTAAAGCTTTGTTCAATTCATTTGTAAGAAGCAACATCTTGAACATCAAATGCAACACAAAGATAAATTCAAATTCTTGAATTTTATCTAAAAGGTTACTTGTTTCAAGTTTATCAAGATCATGTGAAGAGTCTTCTTTCATATCTTTAAGCACATTACCAATTGAAGAAAATATAATCATGAAATTTTTCAAGGTCTTGAAATGGGATCCCCAACGAGTATCACCCGGTTGTTAGAGGCCATGTTTTTGATTTAATCCTTTTCCGATAAGAATTTCTCTAGATTTAAGCAATTCTTCCAACTTCTCAACTTGGTGTTGTCGAAGTAAGTGCCTGTGTTTAAAAAATGTTCCAATAGTATTTAAAACATTAGTGACAACATAAAAGAAAATTTTCACATTCGAATGTTTTTTAGAAAGAGCCACAAGTGTCAATTGCAATTGGTGAGCAAAACAGTGAATATAATATGCCGACGGAGCATCTTGCAAAATCAAAGACTTTAGGCCATTCTTTTCTCCTTGCATATTACTAGCTCTCCATCATGACCTTGTCCACGGAGTCTTGATAGGCATAGCGAGTGATCCAAAAGTAAAGAGTAAATTACTTTTTGCAATGATCTTGCGGATGTATCACCCACATGAACAATACCCAAAAAGCTTTCTATCAACTCTCCATTTTTGTTAACATATCGTAAAACTAGTGCTATTTGCTCTTTATGTGAATTGTCCTTTGACTCTTTAACTAGTATTCCAAAATAATCACTATCCAAGTCTTTGATGATAGCTTTAATTGTTTCTTTAATACAAGCATCCACAATCTCTTTTTGATTTGCTGAACAAATCATCATATCATTTTTTTGGAGCGTGTTGTAATATCACCTTTTCCACATCCGGACGATTAACCCCATGAAATTTCAGAAGTTCAAGAAAAAGACTTTTGTAATCGGAATCTTCACTCTTATCATGACCACGAAATGATAATCCGTTTGTTAGGAGAAACATTACCACATCGATTGAGACATTTAAACGAATTCGATAATCACTTTTTATTTTTTCACTTTGCTTGTGAAGAGAAGATTGAATTGATTGACGTTGATTCACAAAATCAAGCATCCCATTCAAACATTTGTTATGAATTCTATTCACCTCACCAACATGCAATTGAATTCTTTCCAAACCATGATTCCAATTCTTAAAACCATCTTGTATAAATGATTTTTCCGCGTTGCCACAACTTTCAAATTCATTCTTGAAGAGATAACAACACAAACAAAATATAGCATCAGCATTTATGCTATATTCCAACCAAACATAATTTGAAGAATTAAACCACTCAGGATTAAATTGCCGATTCCTAGTCCCAAATGTTATTTTAGGATATACACGAAGTTTTGGTTAATAAGGTCTCATCAAAATATAATGTCTCCTCACAACATCTAGAATATTGGAATCATATTCAAAGATGAGTTTTCTTTCTCTGGGATCCCGTTTGAGAGATCCAATCCCAAGAATACAATCAACATTTGAAGAAGGTGTAATAGTCTCTCTTTGAGCTTCTGGAGCTACATGTGAACTAACAGATGGACCGCTACTAAAACGTGGTTGCTTAATAAAAAATTAATCCATTTAGATATTCAAGGATAAATGTTCCTACAAATTTAAATAACTATTCAACTTAGTCACAAATTTAACTAGTAAATTTAAAATAAAATAAGAGAATCGCATACCAGTCACAATAAAAAAAGAGAGAAGAGAATCACACCCTTGCAAGTTCAAATAAAATAGAGGAATCACCAATCCTTGGAAATCTAACTAAAATAGAGAAATCGCACCCCTTTCACATTTAACAATAAGAAAATCACACATTCATAATAAAAAGACGACTTGCACCTCTTTTGCATTCGAAATGACTTATTCAAAAATCATAATAAAGAAGAGTAATTACACTCCTTTCACATTTAAAAAATAAGGGAATCACACCCATTTCACATTAAAAAAACAAAGGAATCACACCTCTTTCACATTAAAAAAATAAGGGAATATCACACCCCTTTCACATTAAAAAAATAAGAAGGGAATCACACCCTTCAAAATTGATAATATAATATAAAACACATTCCTTACAAGTTACATCCCCAAAATATGTAAGTTTGAGATAATCTTTAGCTCTTGATGATTTCCTATTTAAGTAATAACAATATTTTTTTAAATGAAAATCCTAAAATTAAAGTGATATATTTATTTTTATTTTTTGATTTTGTTAGTTTATTTATTTAAAAGAGAAATCATAAACTAAAAAGAAATTAGCCTTAAACTTTGTCAATGGTGATTTTTCTAGATTCTTGACTTGAGGTTGGAGACTTGAAGCTTCTTCTTTGTGTGGAAAATAAAAGACAAATTTGAAGAGAGAAGAAAAATATTGTTGGAACTTGAAAAGTGGGTGGGAAGGAAACTTTTGAAGTCTTTGACTTTAGAACTTTCAGAATTTAGTGTTTTTTTTAAATGAAAAAAGTGTTTTAAGGTAATAAAAATAAATTGAAGCGAATTGGGGTTGGCAGGGATCGAACTTGGGAGTCGGGACCTTGATGCTAAAATCCGGCTGTCAAACTAGTGAACCAACTAGCCATCTTGAGAATGGGTTCCACAAGTTTTAATTTATTATATTCTTTAATAATTATACAAGTAATATATAGAGTTTAGTCGGATGACCACGGGTTTCAGTGACCCAATTTTAATACATAAATTCGCCCCTGCTTGAGAGGGCTAGCATCAGAATTCAAAAAAGCAACTTGAGATCCATGAGCAACACTAAATGACTGTGATGAAATATAATTTGAAGCTGCATTCCACTTCGTGAAGCTTTGAAGAAAGTCCCATTGATGAATGCATCTTTGTATGACTTCCAATTCCATTTTTCCACACTTTTGGACTAGCAATTAACCTATGTGTAACCAGTCACATATCACACATTAGACGTCTGACTAGTGGTTTCTTTTTTATCAGGGAAGTTTTATATAAACGAACCCCGGATCTGAACTTGTTGAGATGTGTGGATGCTGAAGAAGTCGAGAAGATCATGAATGAAGTATATGTTGGGGTTTGTGGGCCACACATGAATGGATATGTCCTTGCGAAAAAGATACTCCGAGCAGGATAATACTGGCTTACCATGGAATGGGATTGCTTTCGCTTTGTAAGAAAATGTCATAAGTGTCAAATTCATGGTGATCTCATTCATTCACCTCCTTCAGAGTTGCACCCTTTTGTTGCATGGAGAATGGATGTCATCGGACCAATTGAGCCAAAAGCTTCTAATGGACATCGATTCATTTTGGTCGCAATTGATTACTTTACTAAAAGGGTGGAGGCAATCACTTTCAAGGCAGTCACTAAGAAGGCGGTCGTGGATTTTGTCCATTCAAACATCATTTGTTGTTTTGATATCCCAAGAACTATCATCACAGATAATGCTGCAAACCTTAATAGTAATTTGATGAAGGAGGTATGTGAGCAGTTCAAGATTGTGTATCACAATTCTACTCCATACCGACCAAAAGCCAACGGAGCTGTGGAGGCAGCCAATAAGAATATAAAAAAGATTCTCATGAGGATGGTTCAAGGCACCAGACATTGCTTGAGAAACTGCCTTTTGCACTTTTGGGATATCGCACAATAGTGAGCACCTCGATTGGTGCAACTCTTTATTTGTTGGTGTATGGGACTGAGGTTGTGATACCAGCAGAAGTCAAAATTCCATCTCTTCGAATTATTGTCGAGACCGAAATTGAAGATACTGAATGGGTCAAAACTGACTACAGCAGTTCACATTAATAGATGGGAAACAATTGACGGTCGTCTGTTTTGGTCAGCTTTATCAGCAAAGGATGGCTCGTGCATACAACAAAAAGGTACACCCAAGACACTTTGAAGTAGGTCAACTAGTTTTAAAGCGCATTCTCCCGCACCAAGAAGAAGCCAAGGGAAAGTTTACCCCAAATTGGAAAGGTCCATATCTTATCAAGGAAGTGTTGTCCAAAGGAGCCTTGCACCTTACTGATGTGGAGGAAAAAATTACAGGCATAATTATTAATGCGGACACAGTCAAAAGATACTACATCTAATGCGTTCTAAGATACTGTGACAAGTTTATAGTTGGGATAACAAAGGCACCTCTTCCAAAAAAAAAAANATTCGCCCCTGCTTGAGAGGGCTAGCATCAGAATTCAAAAAAGCAACTTGAGATCCATGAGCAACACTAAATGACTGTGATGAAATATAATTTGAAGCTGCATTCCACTTCGTGAAGCTTTGAAGAAAGTCCCATTGATGAATGCATCTTTGTATGACTTCCAATTCCATTTTTCCACACTTTTGGACTAGCAATTGACCTATGTGTAACCGGTCACATATCACACATTAGTTTGACTTGACACGAAGTTTAAGAAAGAAAGAAAGAATTTTGAAAATTATTGTCTAAAACAAGTGACAAATGTTTATGTTTTATAAATTATTTCATTAAGGGTAAAATCGTCATTTAAAAGTTAAATTATTGCTAAATATAGAAATGTGTCTTTCTTTCTTATACTAACTAAAAAAAATGAGTCATATAAATTGAAACATAAAGAGTAATAATTTTTACCAGTTTTTGGTGCTCGAAGTGATAAAGTAATTCCCTTCACTAAGAATAGTTGGATTAGAGTTTCCACCAATTGAATAAACCTTCCAAGGTTCGTAGTAATTTTTAGCCACATGAGCATAGCCGTATCGAATCCTGTCATAACGATCTCAGATTAATTTATAACATCAAATGAACGGATCAAATTAAAGAAAAAAACAGAGTAATTATGTACCTTGACATCCTTTGGGAAAGGCCAAGACCAAAATGATTGAATGCAATTGTGAATTTCATCACTTTGTCTTGAGTAAATCCATCTTTGTTTCCTAGCAGCATCACCTAAAATTAATTTTAGAATTAGCTAGCTAATCATATTTAATTGTAACAGGTTTTATTGTTGTGAAAACAAATTTAAAAAGGATAAAGCACAAGTACCTGCTAGACTATGACCGAAATCTCAGAAACACACTTTAACTAAACTAAGATTCTATTACCCTGAACTCAATTTTTTGTAATTTTGTACACCTTTTGGCTTACGTGGCATCCAAACTTCTCCCATGCTTTCTTGACTAGTCAGTCTTGTGTGCGGTTAAGCTCCTAGGCCAATTATTTTTTTTAAAAAAATAAAAAATAAAAAAATTGGTAACTAACACGAATTTACATTTTTATCCAAAAAAATTTTTTTTACCCAAACATAAGTTGATAAAGCGATCGTACTAGAACCATGGGACTCGGGAGGTGCCTCACACCTTCCCTCAATCAATGGAATATCTTACCCTATCTTAGTTTCGTAGACTACAAAAAATAAAGAGTCTTTTTCTTTTAAATTAGAAATTACCGGGTGATTTAGAACTCCTAAAAAATTCAATTTCAAGTGGTGACTCAAAAATTAATAAAATCTTTTACTTAATTCTTTTTTTAAAAAAACCCGTCACATCCTTAACAATTGTAAAAAATGAAGAGGTGTAATAGATCTGGCGTCTCCACTGTGAATTTTTTCTTTAGAATTCGAACTTTGTACATTGACTATATCTGGCTATTTTGATCATTTGGATAAATTTTTGTGTTTGTTGGCTAATTGTGTTATTTCAATGATTCATTGTTTTGATATTGTGATTGTATATAAATTGTCTTTTCTCGCACAGCCTCTCAGTCTATGAAATTTTTGTTATACACTGTGTGTGTGGATTTGCTCAACAGGACTTCTGTCTAGGATGAGCCAGTGTGCGGTTACGCTCCTGGTTCAAGGTTCGTCACACATGTTAGGCGGGGTTGGACTACCAGTTAAGCTGAAATAACTCTGTTACCGGTACGCTGACCCTCCCCGACTCGATTTGTCCACTCGAGTAAAACCAGTCTAGACATCTTTCATATAAAGTGCTAAACCTAGCAAAACTATCCCCGATAGGTTACGTTTATTTGCATCATGTGCATTTGACCTAGCAAATCTAAGATAGGTATCCACTCTAGACCAAAATATTCATTTTATGTGCTACGTGAAAATAATTTGTTTAGAAGGCAGACATTGTTGACTAGCTTAAAAATAGCTTTGTTTGTTTGTTTTTTTTTTTTTAAAAAGAAGAGGTTGAAATAAAGGAGGTGGTCTTTCAAGTGTGAGTCTTTATTTTATGAACTACGCACACCTGATTCTCACTAAAATGAGATACGTAGGCATCCCTTCTCGAGTTCGATGTTTGTTAAAAAGAGGTATTTTGTCTTCTTTTTTTAAAAAAATAAAATCTTTTTTACTTTCTTTCCTCCCTCAATTAGAGTTTGTGATAAAACTTTAATTAGATTCTATTCAAAGATACGAATGGCACCTCCGACCAAAGGACAAGGTTCCAAGAGGCCTAGAAGTGAAGGGATTCCAAAATTCATGATCTCTGACACAATATCCAATGATCTATGACAATGGTGGACAGACATGGGGAATTATGAGCAAAGGAGAGTAAAAGAACATTTGAGACATCTAGTGCATCTGATGGAGATTGACCCTAGAAGAGATGTGATTGAGGCATTGATTCCTTTCTAGGATCCAAATAATAACGTGTTTCAATTTTCTGACTTCGAGATGACACCAACTCTGGAGGAAATTGCCAGTTTCATGGGGAAAAGGTTCAGCATTCGGGGTGCTGATCTCCGCAACAAAAAACCCATAGTCCCAAAGAACGTTGTTGCCAAAAAATTCCTGGACCTTCTCAAGATCAACCAAATAGAGAAGGAGAGTTTGAAAAATGGGGTGGGTCTCACTGGACTTTCTATAGGAGAGGTACGACCAAAATGATGAATTTGAAAACTACCAAAACCAACTTAGCAATCAATGAGGTGTAGAGGTTTGGAAGGCGAATGGATGTTTTGCCTTCTTGGTCGCATTTTTGGGGCTCATTGTTTTCCCCAAACGGGACAGGCATATCGACATTCGTTTGACTGGGGTGGTGAAGGCGTTGACCACAATGGAAAGTCCTACTATTATTCCTATGATCCTGACAGATATGTTCTGTGCATTGACTAAATGCATAAATGGGGAAATATACTTTGAAGGCTGCAACATCTTGCTGCAAATATGGTTTTTGGAACATCCTTATCACCATGATCGTGCGCCTAGATTCAATCTAGACTGGTGTAATTATGTTTCCTCCCATAAGGAAAGGAAAGCAAAAATTAATTTTCCAAAAGGAATTTTAGCGTGTGAAGAAAAACTTTTGGTGAACACGTCTGATGAAATAGTATGGAATTATTATTAGTCCCAGCTAAGGATGTCATTTGCTTGTCTACGGGTATCTCGTTTCTTATGTTGATTTAGCTTAGAGGTGTTTAACCATATGCCACACTTCAGGTTATGTGTCAGTTGGTTAGAGTTCAAGAAATTCCACCAAATGATGATATGAGTAGATTTGTATGATACCCCACCATGTTTTGCCTTTAATAGCGAAGATATTTTTAAGTTCTGGTACATGAGTATAATTGTCACGCCCCGAGCCTACACCCTGGACGTGGCCGGCACTCGAAGACCATTGCTGGTCCCCAAGCGAACCCTCATCCTGGCTGACTCCAAGCGAAATACTAACTTAAGCATACAAGAGCTTAAAACTGAATAAGAGTTTATAAACTCAACTTTACAAATCTTTAACTCAAAAGAAAACTCTGTATAATAGAATATATATACAACTCGCCATAAAAGGCAACTTTAGTCTTCAAAACATTTAACAAAATAAATGAAGACACTTCTGAAACTCTATTGTCTATCTATGAAGCCTCTAACTGATAAAGATGGAAG
>NC_064293.1:11018812-11175997 GCF_019186545.1 Solanum stenotomum
AACTCACATACCTGATTAGGGATCACCCCCGACGAAAATCCACGACGATCCTTAGCTTCTTCTTCTCTTTCTCCTCTTCTTTTCCTCTTCTTTCTCTCTTATCTTCCAAGCCCTAACTCTCACTCTTACTCTCACTCTTTAAAATGGGACAAAAATGATCCAAACATTAGTCTAACACCTCAATATAACCCAAAGAAAAGATTAGGGAAAAGACCAAAATACCCTTAAAATTTTCGGACTAAACAAACTGCACTGTGCGACTGTGCGACTGTGCCAACAGCCCAACTTCCAAAGGGCATAACTCACTCACACGAACTCGGAATCAAGCAAACTTGGTGGCGTTGGAAAGATCATTCCAAGGGCTTTCCAGAAATAACTGGAAATTCGCCTAAGTCATTTTGATCTAGGAGTTACGACTGCTCAAAGTTGACCAAAAACTCTTTTTTTTTTCCATACTTAGCCAAATTTTCCAGATTCTTTCCAAAATGACTATTTCCAATTCAACTCTTCTTGGAACTCAATGTGCTACACCTAGGGACCTTAACTTAACACTCAAGAAATTTTATTCCTCGGTAAAATCTCACTCCACATGAAGGACGACTCGAGTCTTAGTTCGAAAAATTCTCTGGGGTGTTACAATAATTTTTGAGCAAAGTGAAATGGTTGTGGAGCAAGATAAAGGAAAAGTGGTTCCTGGGTACCTATCGTGGTTTCGTGATCCAGTGACATTCGGTGACACTCCCGAAGAATCCAGCAGAAAAAGAAAAGACCAGCACATCATAAGACAGTTGGAAAAAGAGTTGGAGAAGGACAAAACCACCATTGCCCAACAAGAAGTTCAAGTCCAAAGAGGAAAAAATCACAAGTTGGAGTTACAAGATGTTGAGGGAGAATTGAAGCATACAGAGGGGAAATTAGCTTGGTTAGAGGAAGAGCTGGATAGTAGAATTCACTTGGCCCGACAGATAAAAAGGGAGCAGAGTTTTGAGATTTCTCAATTGAAGAAGGACTTAGTGGAATCTGAAGAGGTCGTGCACTACCAAAAGGGAGAACTTAAGTGGCTAAAGGAGAAATTTGAGAAAGAAAGGCCATGTTGGATGCATTTACATGATCAACTTAAAGCATAGTTATAAGAGCATAAAAGGAAAATCAGTCATTGTGTCGATATCAAAGTGGGGCAAAGACAAATGATCACTGAGAGAGCAACACTTCGCCATCAACTTGAAGTATCAGAGGAGCGAGAGGCCCTCTTAAAGAACAATCTTGGTGATCATCAGGTTTGGTTGAATAACTACCATGGAAATATGGGAAGGGCTAAGGCGTAAGTTCATCAGCTGGCGGAACAAACCTCCTATGTTATTAAAAATCATTGTCGTATGAATGACCCAGAAGTGGCTGAGCAAGCACGGGCCATTGTTCCCTATCTGCCAAAGGTGTTGTTGAATCTGTATGAGACCTTGGGAGGACAACGAAATCCCCAGAAAGATGATGAAGATTGAAGAAGAGTTCTGTTGTTTTTGTTTGTTTGTTTGTTTCATCCTGTTTGTTTAAGACTCAATGTTTTCGTTTAAAGTTTTTTTTATGTTCAAAGAGATCATATTGATCATAGTTGTGTTTAAACCCCTTGGTTTTTATGTTTTGTTTAAAGTCTTTTAGAAATGAATGAAAGGGTTTTCTTTTGCTATTCTAAATTAATTTTGTTAAGTTGTCTAAATTTCTGAACTACGTAATGATCTGATTCATGCGACGACATGATACGTAGGCAACTTCCAAGGGTTCGATCAAAACTTTTTTTTAAAAAAAAAGAAAAGAAAAAAGGAAAGTCAACGAGCAAAGCAAAGCTTAGATGAGACAACGGCCTTCTGAACTCATGTTGCTATGTGATTAGCAAATGTGTGATTGATGTGTAAAATTGTCTAACCCCTAATAAGTTTGTTCATTTATCTTTAGTTTAGTAAGCTTTCAGTGGTTGGTTTGTGATAAACAGGCAGAACACCCGTAGTTTACCAGGTCTAAGGTAAGAGCGTCAATGCCAACCATTACTGAAACTGTGGTGAAACCGGTGGATACTCCAGTTGATTCAACAACAAGAGAGTCAACTGTTGAACAAAATCGGACGTTAAGACATGTTATGGCACAATTGTGGCAAGCCTGGGACAATGGCCAAGAACCACCAACGTCTATTCCTGATTTTCCTGAGATCACTAGTATCCGATCTTCATCTTCTCAGGTCCCGATATCGGATCCTTTCTTCCCTTCAGGGTATGGTCCATTTGATAGTTGTGGTGCCGGACCATCAACAACACACCCTCAAGGCATGCCATTCAGGAATAATCCCACTGGCACGACAGTTGCATCGGTCTATACTTTCCCACAACCAACTGTGACGCAGAGAGCAGCTCAAGAGGGACAGTTCACTGCCCATCCAGAGCAGTACTATACTCCTGGTATAGCATTTGGGGGCCCTAACTCTGTACAATTTGTCTCCCTTATTGATGTTGAGAGGCCCACTCAAGGCTCAGAGCAAGAGGAAATGCTGGAAAAAATGAAAAGCATTGAGTAACACATGAAAAGTATGCAAGGGCTTGGGGGGCACAAAAGTGTCACGTTCAAAGACTTGTGTATGTTCCCAAATGTTCACCTTCCACCTGGATTCAAAACCCCTAAGTTTGATAAGTATGACGGGCATAATTATCCTATAGCTTACCTCAAGAGATACTGCAATCAACTTAGCGGTGCAAGGGGTAAAGAGGAACTACTCATGGCTTACTTTGGTGAGAGTTTAACTGGTGTTGCCTCGAAATGGTTTATAGACCAAGAGATCTCCCATTGTCACATATGAGATAATATGACTCATGATTTTGTTAGACAATTTCAGTACAATGTTGACATTATGCAAGATCGCAATACACTCTCTAATATGAGAAATAAGCCAAATGAAAGCTTCAGAGAGTATGCTATCAAATGGAGGGAACAAGTAGCCCGGGTCAAACCACCATTAAATGAACAAGAATTAGTTGACATCTTCATAGAGGCTCAAGATCCCGATTACTTCCACCACCTGGCAGCCGCAATGGGAAGACTATTTCACACAACAATCAAAATTGGAGAAATGGTCGAAAGTAGTCTCAAAACAGGAAGGATCGTGAGCCAGGCAGTAATCAAAGCTACCACACATACCATTCAGGGTGGTTCAGACAGTTATGGAAATCGTAAAAGGAAAGAGAAGTTTCTTCGTTAGCGTCAGGGTCAATGGGTGCTAAAAGGAATTCTAATTGTCCTTACCTACTAATTCAGGGACAATCTAGCTATCCTCAACATTACTACCCTTATGTCCCTCAATATCTAGTATCTCCATCTTCATACACGGTCTTCAATGCTCAGTCATATGGGCGTTCTCCCAATCTCCCACATTTTTGAGCCCCAACTCAATGAAACCTTCGCCCACAACGACCACCGTATTAGGTCCCTTACAACCCTTCTCATACGCAAAATTAAGCTTAAGAGCAAGGATAGAAAGGGAAATTCACTCCATTGGGAGAGTCATACTCCAGTTTGTTTCAAAATTTGAGAAAGATATAAGTGATTGAGTCTATCCCACCACATCGTCTGAATCGAACTGCTCTAGGTTTCCAGGCCAATGAAAGATATGAGTATCATTTTGGGGACCTAGGACACAACACTGATAATTGTTGGACCTTGAAGGTGGAAATACAGAAGCTAATCGATCATGAAGTGGTCGTTGGGACGGATAATCAAAACACTCCCAATGTAACTAATAACCCACTTCCAGCTCAAAACAATTTAGTGGGTATGATCTACGATGATCGGGATTACAAACTCCTTTGCAAAATGGGAAAGTTGTTCAGGAAGATCGGAGAGGAAGACATGTCATTAAAGAATTCAGAACCAGTTGCATTTTTCAGTGTGGAAGTTGTCAATCTTGATACCAAAGTTTTGTATGTCCCGGGGGTTTCGAAGAGGATTGAAGTTTGAACGAGTATGCTAAAGTTGTATGTATCAAAAGGCTTTTCATTAGCACAACAGGACCAAAGTTGCTTGGCAAAGTTGAAAGAACCTATCTTTGTTAAGACTGTCCAGCAACTTTCGGTAATTGATACAAAGGTTGTTTCTTGGAACTATAATAAAATCGTTGTGGTTTATCGAGGAAAGGAGATTGTTGAAGAGGTTGATGAAGCAGGAGGGCTGACACATTCCGAAAAATGTTATTCTCGAGAAGAATTAAGAAAAGGGATGATGACTCAAAACATCCAAGTACCACTGAAGAAGCAGAAGAGTTTCGAAAAAAGATTAAAATTCCAGATTACTCTGTTGTGGAACAATTGAAGAAAACCCCTGCACATATTTCACTTTTGTCTCTACTCTTGCACTAAGAAGAATATCATCGTGTGTTGAATAAGATTTTGAATGAAGCACATGTATCGAAGGAGACCACGGTAAATCAGTTAGAGAAAATGGCCAAACGCTTCTTTGAGTCGAACACCATCACTTTCACTGATGATAAGTATCCCATAGAGGGAGCTGGACACAATAGAGCTTTGCTTCTTATAGTGAAATGTGAAGGGTACTATGTAAAGAGGGTCATGATAGATAGGGGATCAGGGGTAGACATATGTCCTCTCTTTACCCTGCAAAGCTTGAAAATTAACCTTGACATAATTCACCCCAGCAATGTATTCGTTCGAGCTTATGACGGCTCAAGGCGGGATACCATTGGTGAAATCAAGTTAAACATGACAATTGGACCGGTGGACTTTATGATTGTATTCCAAGTAATGGACATGGACACATCTTATAATTTTCTATTGGGAAGGCCATGGATCCACATGGCTCGGGCAGTCCCATCAACCATGCATCAAATTGTTAAGTTTGAATACAACCATCAGGGGATCATTATGCATGGGGAAGACGATTTACCTATTTATAGAGATCTATCCATTCCATACATTAAGGCAAAAGAAGGATGTGATTCCGTTGTTTACCAGTCTTTTGAGGTCGTATCAGTCGATCGCTTTAAAGAAGGAGACCCCATTATCCAACCATGTCTCTCTTCTTCCTCTTCAATGGTAGCAACGACCATGCTCAAATATAGTTATCAACCTGGTAAAGGTTTGGGACTATGTTTGCAAGGAATCGTGGATCCCATTACTCTTTTAGGAAACCAAGGCACCTCGTGCCTCAGATACAAACAAAGCAAGAGAATGGAGATAAGGCTAAGAACCACAAAAGGATTGATTGGGCGCTACCACAATCGATTCTCCATATTTCTCATTCCTTTATCAAGCCTCAGGGTCCAGAAATGGAAGTTTCCTTTACTCATAAAGACATTGAAGAAGTTATTCAGGATCTCAGTCAGTTGTTTTGTTAAGCAAACATGGTCCAAGTTGGTGAAGGTACAAGTCATGACGATGTGCAGCTCGTGGACTCAGGTGTTGAGCTAAACAATTGGGAAGCCACTCCTTTCCCCATAAGTAAGGAGTCTTGGTAGTTTGTTTTGCTACTCTTTTATATTTTATTGTTGTTAGTGTTGTGATCCGAATATTTGAAAGTATTTTGTATTAGTGTCAACCATTCTATCCTTTTTTTCAACTTCAATGAAATGAAATTCCAATTTCATAGTAAAATTTTGTCTTTTCCCCTCCCCTAATTCTTATTCTCTGTTTTGCAGTTCTGTAAATGTCGGCTTTGATAACATGACATGCATGCGGAATTCACTCCCAGATCTCAAAGAGTAGTTTATTCTTGAATCATCGAGTCAAGATGTTGAATATGATGAAGAAGAGGCTTTTAGGGAAATTAATAGGGAACTGGAACAGTTTGAGCACAAACCTAAGCCTAATCATAGTGAAACTGAGGCAATCAATTTGGGAAGTACTGATGAAGTTAAAGAAATAAAAATAAGCCTTCATGTCAAGTAGGAAATTAGGGATGCCATAATACAACTTTTGTTTGAATACAAAGATATGTTTGCTTGGTCTTATGATGACATGCCAGGTTTGAGTGTTGATTTAGTGGTCCATAAGTTGGCCACTCATCCTGATTTTCCACCCGTCTAACAGAAAAGAAGAAAATTCAAACCGGAGATGAGTGAAAAAATCAAGGAAGAAATCATGAAACAACTAAATGCAAATGTGATTCAAGCCATTCATTACACTACTTGGTTGGCAAATGTTGTTCCTGTGCCGAAAAAGGATGGAAAGACAAGAGTTTGTGTTGACTATCGAAATTTGAACAAAGCTAGTCCAAAAGACAACTTTCCCTTGCCCAATATCCACATTCTAATTGATAAATGTGCCAAACACGAAATTCAATTTTTTGTGGACTGTTATGCTAGGTATCATCAAATCTTGATGGATGGAGAGGACGCTGAGAAAATTGCTTTCACCACTCCATGGGGGACTTATTGCTACAGGGTCATGCCATTCGGTCTTAAAAGTGCTGGGGCAACTTACATGAGGGATATGACCACCATGTTTCATGATATAATGTATAAATAAATTGAAGTATGCGTCGATGACGTAATCATCAAGTCTAAAACACAAGCTGACCATGTGCAAGATCTAAGAAAAATCTTTGAAAGAGTGCGAAGATATGATCTCAAGCTTAATCCAGCAAAATGTGCATTTGGAGTTCCATCTGGAAAACTTCTGGGTTTTATTGTCAGTAGAAGGGGAATCAAATTGGATCCTTCCAAAATAAAAGCCATTCGAGATTTTCCACCCCCGAAAAATAAGACCGAAGTCATGAGTCTACTTGGGAGGTTGAACTACATTAGCATGTTTATTGCTCAAATCACAACCACTTGTGAGCCCATTTTCATACTTTTGAAAAAGGATGCTGCTGTCAGATGGACGGAGGATTGTCAACAAGCTTTTGAAAAAATCAAAGAGTATTTGTCAAACCCTCCCGTATTGGTCCCGCCTGAACCTGTAGGCCTCTCTTTCTATATCTTTCAATGACAGATAATTCCTTTGGGTGTGTTCTCGGTCAACACGATTCCACAGGCAGGAAGGAGCAAGTTATCTAGTACCTGAGCAAGAAATTCACTAGTTATGAGGTCAAGTACACCCTTTTGGAAAGGACATGTTGCGCCTAACTTGGGTAGCTCAAAAATTAAGGCATTACCTTTTGTCCTACACAACTTACCTCATATCTAGGATGGATCCTCTGAAGTACATCTTTCAGAAGCTAATGCCAATTGGTAGACTCGCGAAATGGCAAATCTTGCTCATTGAATTTGACATTATATGTCACTCGAACTGCAACGAAATCTCAAGCTTTGGCAGACCACTTGGCAGAGAATCCAGTTGATGGCGACTACGAACCATTGGTTACATATTTTCCAGATTAATAGATTAACTCAGTTGAAGAAGTAGATCCAGATGAAAATCAGGCCTGACAATTATACTTTGATGGAGCAATCAACAGAAAAGGCATAGGGATTGAGGCAATTCTCATATCGCCCGTAGGGCAGAATTACCCTGCAACAGCTCGACTTCGTTTCCTTTGTACAAATAACACAACAGAGTATGAAGCTTGAATCATGGGTCTAAATATGGCAATAGATTTGGGTGTACAAGAATTGATTGTGTTGGGAGATTCTGATTTGATTATTCGGCAAGCTCAAGACGAATGGAAAACTCGAGACCTCAAACTTCTTCCATACAAACAATGTGTGGAAGATCTTAGCAAAATATTTAGGTCCATCGAGTTTAGATACATCCCTAGATTTCATAATGAATTGGCAGATGCCTTGGCTACTTTGACCTCAATGCTTCCATATCCTGGAAATACTTGCATTACTTCCTTGGAGATTCAACTCTGAGACCAATATTGCTATTGTAACACTGTGGAAGCAGAATTAGATGGTGAGCCGTGATACCTAGACATCAAGAATGTCTTGCAACGGAAATTTCCCGAACATGCCAATGGAAGCCAAAAAAGAACTATTAGACGTCTGGCTAGTGGTTTCTTTTATATCAGGGAAGTTTTATATAAACGAACCCCGGATCTAAACTTGTTGAGATGTGTGGATGCTGAAGAAGCTGAGAAGATCATGAATGAAGTACATGTTGGGGTTTGTGGACCACACATGAATGGATATGTCCTTGCGAAAAAAATACTCCGAGCAGGATAATACTGGCTTACCATGGAATGGGATTGCTTTCGCTTTGTAAGAAAATGTCATCAGTGTCAAATTCATGGTGATCTCATTCATTCACCTCCTTCAGAGTTACACCCTTTTGTTGCATGGAGAATGGATGTCATCGGACCAATTGAGCCAAAAGCTTCTAATGAACATCGATTCATTTTGGTCGCAATTGATTACTTTACTAAAAGGGTGGAGGCAATCACTTTCAAGGCAGTCACTAAGAAGGCGGTCATGGATTTTGTCCATTCAAACATCATTTGTCGTTTTGATANCACCATCACTTTCACTGATGATAAGTATCCCATAGAGGGAGCTGGACACAATAGAGCTTTGCTTCTTATAGTGAAATGTGAAGGGTACTATGTAAAGAGGGTCATGATAGATAGGGGATCAGGGGTAGACATATGTCCTCTCTTTACCCTGCAAAGCTTGAAAATTAACCTTGACATAATTCACCCCAGCAATGTATTCGTTCGAGCTTATGACGGCTCAAGGCGGGATACCATTGGTGAAATCAAGTTAAACATGACAATTGGACCGGTGGACTTTATGATTGTATTCCAAGTAATGGACATGGACACATCTTATAATTTTCTATTGGGAAGGCCATGGATCCACATGGCTCGGGCAGTCCCATCAACCATGCATCAAATTGTTAAGTTTGAATACAACCATCAGGGGATCATTATGCATGGGGAAGACGATTTACCTATTTATAGAGATCTATCCATTCCATACATTAAGGCAAAAGAAGGATGTGATTCCGTTGTTTACCAGTCTTTTGAGGTCGTATCAGTCGATCGCTTTAAAGAAGGAGACCCCATTATCCAACCATGTCTCTCTTCTTCCTCTTCAATGGTAGCAACGACCATGCTCAAATATAGTTATCAACCTGGTAAAGGTTTGGGACTATGTTTGCAAGGAATCGTGGATCCCATTACTCTTTTAGGAAACCAAGGCACCTCGTGCCTCAGATACAAACAAAGCAAGAGAATGGAGATAAGGCTAAGAACCACAAAAGGATTGATTGGGCGCTACCACAATCGATTCTCCATATTTCTCATTCCTTTATCAAGCCTCAGGGTCCAGAAATGGAAGTTTCCTTTACTCATAAAGACATTGAAGAAGTTATTCAGGATCTCAGTCAGTTGTTTTGTTAAGCAAACATGGTCCAAGTTGGTGAAGGTACAAGTCATGACGATGTGCAGCTCGTGGACTCAGGTGTTGAGCTAAACAATTGGGAAGCCACTCCTTTCCCCATAAGTAAGGAGTCTTGGTAGTTTGTTTTGCTACTCTTTTATATTTTATTGTTGTTAGTGTTGTGATCCGAATATTTGAAAGTATTTTGTATTAGTGTCAACCATTCTATCCTTTTTTTCAACTTCAATGAAATGAAATTCCAATTTCATAGTAAAATTTTGTCTTTTCCCCTCCCCTAATTCTTATTCTCTGTTTTGCAGTTCTGTAAATGTCGGCTTTGATAACATGACATGCATGCGGAATTCACTCCCAGATCTCAAAGAGTAGTTTATTCTTGAATCATCGAGTCAAGATGTTGAATATGATGAAGAAGAGGCTTTTAGGGAAATTAATAGGGAACTGGAACAGTTTGAGCACAAACCTAAGCCTAATCATAGTGAAACTGAGGCAATCAATTTGGGAAGTACTGATGAAGTTAAAGAAATAAAAATAAGCCTTCATGTCAAGTAGGAAATTAGGGATGCCATAATACAACTTTTGTTTGAATACAAAGATATGTTTGCTTGGTCTTATGATGACATGCCAGGTTTGAGTGTTGATTTAGTGGTCCATAAGTTGGCCACTCATCCTGATTTTCCACCCGTCTAACAGAAAAGAAGAAAATTCAAACCGGAGATGAGTGAAAAAATCAAGGAAGAAATCATGAAACAACTAAATGCAAATGTGATTCAAGCCATTCATTACACTACTTGGTTGGCAAATGTTGTTCCTGTGCCGAAAAAGGATGGAAAGACAAGAGTTTGTGTTGACTATCGAAATTTGAACAAAGCTAGTCCAAAAGACAACTTTCCCTTGCCCAATATCCACATTCTAATTGATAAATGTGCCAAACACGAAATTCAATTTTTTGTGGACTGTTATGCTAGGTATCATCAAATCTTGATGGATGGAGAGGACGCTGAGAAAATTGCTTTCACCACTCCATGGGGGACTTATTGCTACAGGGTCATGCCATTCGGTCTTAAAAGTGCTGGGGCAACTTACATGAGGGATATGACCACCATGTTTCATGATATAATGTATAAATAAATTGAAGTATGCGTCGATGACGTAATCATCAAGTCTAAAACACAAGCTGACCATGTGCAAGATCTAAGAAAAATCTTTGAAAGAGTGCGAAGATATGATCTCAAGCTTAATCCAGCAAAATGTGCATTTGGAGTTCCATCTGGAAAACTTCTGGGTTTTATTGTCAGTAGAAGGGGAATCAAATTGGATCCTTCCAAAATAAAAGCCATTCGAGATTTTCCACCCCCGAAAAATAAGACCGAAGTCATGAGTCTACTTGGGAGGTTGAACTACATTAGCATGTTTATTGCTCAAATCACAACCACTTGTGAGCCCATTTTCATACTTTTGAAAAAGGATGCTGCTGTCAGATGGACGGAGGATTGTCAACAAGCTTTTGAAAAAATCAAAGAGTATTTGTCAAACCCTCCCGTATTGGTCCCGCCTGAACCTGTAGGCCTCTCTTTCTATATCTTTCAATGACAGATAATTCCTTTGGGTGTGTTCTCGGTCAACACGATTCCACAGGCAGGAAGGAGCAAGTTATCTAGTACCTGAGCAAGAAATTCACTAGTTATGAGGTCAAGTACACCCTTTTGGAAAGGACATGTTGCGCCTAACTTGGGTAGCTCAAAAATTAAGGCATTACCTTTTGTCCTACACAACTTACCTCATATCTAGGATGGATCCTCTGAAGTACATCTTTCAGAAGCTAATGCCAATTGGTAGACTCGCGAAATGGCAAATCTTGCTCATTGAATTTGACATTATATGTCACTCGAACTGCAACGAAATCTCAAGCTTTGGCAGACCACTTGGCAGAGAATCCAGTTGATGGCGACTACGAACCATTGGTTACATATTTTCCAGATTAATAGATTAACTCAGTTGAAGAAGTAGATCCAGATGAAAATCAGGCCTGACAATTATACTTTGATGGAGCAATCAACAGAAAAGGCATAGGGATTGAGGCAATTCTCATATCGCCCGTAGGGCAGAATTACCCTGCAACAGCTCGACTTCGTTTCCTTTGTACAAATAACACAACAGAGTATGAAGCTTGAATCATGGGTCTAAATATGGCAATAGATTTGGGTGTACAAGAATTGATTGTGTTGGGAGATTCTGATTTGATTATTCGGCAAGCTCAAGACGAATGGAAAACTCGAGACCTCAAACTTCTTCCATACAAACAATGTGTGGAAGATCTTAGCAAAATATTTAGGTCCATCGAGTTTAGATACATCCCTAGATTTCATAATGAATTGGCAGATGCCTTGGCTACTTTGACCTCAATGCTTCCATATCCTGGAAATACTTGCATTACTTCCTTGGAGATTCAACTCTGAGACCAATATTGCTATTGTAACACTGTGGAAGCAGAATTAGATGGTGAGCCGTGATACCTAGACATCAAGAATGTCTTGCAACGGAAATTTCCCGAACATGCCAATGGAAGCCAAAAAAGAACTATTAGACGTCTGGCTAGTGGTTTCTTTTATATCAGGGAAGTTTTATATAAACGAACCCCGGATCTAAACTTGTTGAGATGTGTGGATGCTGAAGAAGCTGAGAAGATCATGAATGAAGTACATGTTGGGGTTTGTGGACCACACATGAATGGATATGTCCTTGCGAAAAAAATACTCCGAGCAGGATAATACTGGCTTACCATGGAATGGGATTGCTTTCGCTTTGTAAGAAAATGTCATCAGTGTCAAATTCATGGTGATCTCATTCATTCACCTCCTTCAGAGTTACACCCTTTTGTTGCATGGAGAATGGATGTCATCGGACCAATTGAGCCAAAAGCTTCTAATGAACATCGATTCATTTTGGTCGCAATTGATTACTTTACTAAAAGGGTGGAGGCAATCACTTTCAAGGCAGTCACTAAGAAGGCGGTCATGGATTTTGTCCATTCAAACATCATTTGTCGTTTTGATATCCCAAGAACTATCATCACAGATAATGCTGCAAACCTTAATAGTAATTTGATGAAGGAGGTATGTGAGCATTTCAAAATTGTGCATCACAATTCTACTCCATACCGACCAAAAGCCAACGGAGCTGTGGAGGCAGCCAATAAGAATATCAAAGTGATTCTCATGAGGATGGTTCAAGGCACCAGACAATGGCATGAGAAACTGCCTTTTGCACTTTTGGGATATCGCATAATAGTGCGCACCTCGTTTGGTACAACTCCTTATTTGTTGGTGTATGGGACTGAGGCTGTGATACCAATAGAAGTCGAAATTCTATCTCTTCGAATTATTATCGAGGCCGAAATTGAAGATACTGAATGGGTCAAAACTGACTAGAGTAGCTCACATTAATAGATGGTAAACAATTGATGGTCGTCTGTTTTGGTCAGCTTTATTAGCAAATGATGGCTCGTGCATACAACAAAAAGGTGCACCCAAGACACTTTGAAGTAGGTCAACTAGTCTTAAAGTGCATTCTCCCGCACCAAGAAGAAGCCAAGGGAAAGTTTGCCCCAAATTGAAAAGGTCCATATCTTATCAAGGAAGTGTTGTCCAAAGGAGCCTTGCACCTTACTGATGTGGAGGAAAAAATCAAAGGCATAATTGTTAATGCGGACACAGTCAAAAGATATTACATCTAATGCGTTCTAAGATACTGTGACAAGTTTATGGTTAGGATAACAAAGGCACCTCTTCCAAAAAAAAAAATTCTCTCTTTGAAAATTTGAACTACGTTTGACCTGATTCCGAAAGGATACATAGGCAACCCTGTGGGGTTCGGTCATACCAAACAAAAAAATCAATATTCCAGTACTTATAGAAAACTAGGGCATTTTAAAATATATTTTTTTGATAGAATAGTGTCAAATTGTAAATTTTTTTTATGATTTTATTCTAGCAACCAACATTTTTTATCATCTCTAAGAATGATAGATTCAATGTGTCTTGCACGGACACTTGATCATCAGAGACAATATTGTTGAGTAAAAATAAAAAAAAAATATAGTGAGAGAGTCTCAGTGGTGAAAACCTTTATAAGCACCATAAGACGACAAGAGAGAATATCTTATCGATGAAAACCCTTGCGGGCACCTTAAGATAAAAGGAGAGAACATCATGAAAATGACTAATTAGAAGAAATTTGCAAAGATGACCATTTCTCGACACCTCTGCATAAAGAATACATAGATCAGTTTTAAATTGATAATGGTTCAGATTTTGAGAACTAGACAACTTAAACGGATCAGGGGTCAAGTCCAAAGTGCATGTCATGGTTCACTCAAAGTCGACATATGCCTCCAGATAAGTTCTCTTTCTCATTTTTCTTCAAAAAGGAATGCCCTTCCTTAAGTTTATAGTTTTTCTTGATCCAATCTTGCACACTCTTAAGTCTGATATTTTTCTAGTCTTTTCGGTATAATCTCTTGACAAAATAAGGTAAAAAATTGCAAAGCTTACTGCGGTTTCCCAAAAGTAAAGCTGAGTATCCGAGTTGACATGCCATCGAGCAAGAACTAAAAATGCCACACATCTTCACTGAAAACTCGTGAAGGAACACGATGTAGTCTCTTAAGTCATGAAAAAAAAATTCAAAAGGAAACTTCATTCTTTGGGACATCAGTCGCACAATGATAATTGGTCGGGAGTATGGTCAAGTCATCAGAACATCAAGGCCACAAACCAACCACCATTTTAAACTAACAATTTTCTCTTTCTTTTGTTCAACACAGGAACAAATGAAAATGTGGGATTACAAGTAAAAAATGAAATATCACAAAAAGGAAGTTCCCCAAAGTCTTCACATGTTTGTTGTTTTATCTCATGCTATTCTCATTCTTGCCTGTCAATTCGAGAGCTTCGGGCAATACACACCAGTCTGAATTTCGTTCAATACACATCCGTCCTTTATTCATGTGCAATACGAACCATTATGAACTCATGTACAAAACACACCAGTCTTTCTATTCATATGCAATATGCATCAGTCTGAATTTCGTGCAATACGCATCAATCCTTTATTCATGTGCAATACGCACTAGTCTAAATTCCATGTAATAC
Source organism: Solanum stenotomum (assembly GCF_019186545.1). Lineage (NCBI taxonomy): Eukaryota > Viridiplantae > Streptophyta > Magnoliopsida > Solanales > Solanaceae > Solanum > Solanum stenotomum. Next base: position 11,033,297 of record NC_064293.1, read on the forward strand.
GCACCAATCTGAATTCCGTGCAAATATGCGCTCGTCCTTTATACACGTGCAAAACGCACCCATCTTTCTTTCATGAGCAAGACACACCAATCCAAATCCCATGCAATACACATCGATATTGCATTAATGTGTAATACACACTAGTCTTTCTTTCATGTGCAATGCGCACCAGTCCTTATTCACATGCAATACACATCAATTTTCTATTCATGGGTAATACACACCATATGCATATCCTGGGAAATACACACCAACATTCATGGGTTGTACGCACCATATTCACATTTTTGGGTAATACACCCAATCTTAGGTCAACCCACAAAGACAATACGTCTTATTTGAAACTCTCAGGGCAATACGACTCATTTCTCCTTTCCTTTCTAGGATTATACGTCCTAGTTCAAGATTCTCATATCTTTTCTTTCCTAAAAAGAAACACATCCTATTCGGGTTCTTCATTTTTTGATCTTGGGTTTTGAGTTTCAACCGCCAACTCAGGTTAAAACATGCACCTGGGAATGATCCCCAAGCCGCCAAGAGAGCATCACGATCAATCTCAGAGATAACGCACAGATCAAGTCGAAGATAAAGACAAGACCCTAAGAAAAAACAGCAAGTAGGGATCTTGTAACTCCTATATTGTAGAGAAGCGGAGTTCTCTTTCACCCTCACTACAACAAAAAATGATTTCTAGCAACAATTATTTAGTGGCAATAAACTAATTGCCGCTAATTTATTTTGTAAGCATAATTATTAGCGGCAAATTTACATTAGTGAGTAAAAATTATATCTTTTATGGCAATATAGACAAATGGCCAGAAAATATTAGTATTAACTTACCGCCTTACTGGAATTATTTTTTAAGAATTTTTGTTTTCCCTCCCTTTGTTCATAATTCACAAAAAAAATAATTTAAAGAACCAAATCTAAGGAAGAAGTAACCGTAATTTGCCTCCATGTCCTACTATCTTTTTGCTCTCGCCATCATCTGCCACCAATCTATATCTCTCTCCCTTATCTTTTCTGAAACTCTATTCACCAAAAACCAATCTTTCACTCCATATATCTTAAGCACTAAAGTATCAAGATAGCTGTAATATCCAATTTGTTCAAGAGATACTAATTAATTGGTCTATCGTCTCCTCACGCTTGCACAATCAACTACTTAAGATTTTTAGTGATCCTGCTTATTCATATAACTTGTGAGGATTTTGATCTGTTAATTGAAACATACAAGTTCAAAGTCCTTAATCTAAATAAATTGCAACACTTCAGATTTATTTGATTAATTAAAATTAGTTTTTCCACAACTACTCATTGATCGCTGCAAATTAAACAATATTGCCTCCTTAAAGATGGTTGATTCCCCATGATTTATTATGGTAAATGCTTCTCAATTTCATATATTATTTTTCTTCGTGACATCAGCTCTATGAACCTATAGTAGTACCTATGTAATACCTCTTGTAGTGATTTAAAGGTGCACTTCTTTTTGGTTTTGTTGCTTAGCTTTTTATGGAATGTTTTTGACTTGGCAAATTTTGGAATTAGGAGTAAGGAATGCACATATCCTTTATTTTTGCAGCATAATATTAATCCTATTTAGTTTAGTTGGATGTTGTTGATAAGAATAATTCATATTTTTTATAGTTATAATTTTTTTAATTTTGATTAGGGGTGGGCATGGTATGGTACCGTAATTGAGACTTCGATTCAATAATTTAAGTTCTTGGTTTTAATAATACTATACCATTACCATACCAAATTTATTATGATTTGGTATTTCTAAGTTAGATTTTGGTATTTTACGGTATGTTAAATCAGTAACCACCATTTATTCAACTTTGACTTATACATACTCATATAATAGAGAATTATGACTTAAGCTTTTCCAAAATCATCTAAATTATATCATACTAACACCTTACATGTGTAAAAATATATATTAAAAAAAAGCACATGTAGCTCCCGTTGTTAATCAGTTGTATAACAAAACATTTCAATTAAGATAGAGTAGTCAAAGTTTCAATGTCTGGTCTTTTAGTTTTTTTCTTATACTAGGTTGTANCGACATAAAAATACCAAGGGTAGGATCCTTTTTCAGATATCTAAGTAGGTGAATAACAGCTTGAAGGTGAGGCTCTCTTGGATCCTGCATGAATTGGCTAAGGTGCTGAACACTATAGGCAATGTCCAGTCTGGTATTTGTGAGGAAGTTTAGCTTCCCAATCAGTTTTCTGTAATAAGATGGATCAGGAAGGATAGGGCCTTCTTTTGCTTTAAGTTTGACATTTGGATCAAGTGGAGAGGACAAACAAGTGTAGTCGAACAAATCATATTCTTTAAGTAAGTCCAATGCAAACTTTCTTTGTGAAATAAGGACACCATCAGTAGTATATAGAATTTCCATGCCCAAGAAGTAATTCAACTTCCCTAAATCTTTGATCTTAAAGGTTGCATAGAGGAAAGCCTTTAGGTTCTCTATTTCCAAAGAATCTGTCCCAGTAATGATTACATCATCTACATATACAACTACAAAAATGGTAGAAGAACTGGTTTTCTTATGGAAAGGAGAGTAGTCATTTTCTGAGTGTACATAACCTTTGATTGAAAGTGCTTCTGCTAACTTAGCATACCACTGCCTGCTGGCTTGCTTCAAACCATAAATAGACTTGTTTAATCTACACACCAACCCTGGTTTATCAAGAGCAAGACCCTGAGGTGCCTCCATGTAAACTTCCTCATGCAAATCTCCATGAAGAAAAACATTGTTCACATCTAATTGGAAAATATCCCAGCCTCTCTTTACAGCACTAGTAATCAATGATCGGACAGTAGTCATCTTGACAACAGGGGAAAAAGTCTTTGTATAATCTACTCCTGCTCTTTGAGTATAGCCTTTGACAACTAGTCTGGCTTTAAACCTCTCAATGATACCATCATCCTTGTGCTTTACTTTGTAAACCCATTTGCATCCTATGGCTTTCTTCCCTTCAGGTAAAGGAACCAGATCCCATGTGTGGTTGGCATGTAATGCTTCATATTCTTGTGTCATGGCTGTTTGCCATGCAGGATTGAGAATCGCCTCCTCAAATGATGATGGTTCACTATCATTGCAAACATTGTTAACCAAGTGCTGACTAGTTAATGCTAGGACATCAGGAGCAATGTGACTATGTCTACAAAATAATGAGTTTAGAGATAATGGTGTGGAACAAGTTGTTGTTTTGGGTGTAGGACATACATAATCTAGCAGGTAGGTAGGTTCTTTGTGGGTTCTAATAGATCTCCTTTGAGGTTGAGTAGGCTGTGTTTCAGGTACAACATCATTGTGGGAGTAAGGAGGTGTAATGGTGGCAGGACCAAAATTTGAGGTTACAACACTAGTGTTCCTTTGATTATCATAAATAGGTGCAGCACTAGGTAACACATCATCAATGAACACATCTGCAGATTGTGCAGATTTTGACACAGATTTAGAGACAGCAGGAAAGGAAGACCCCTTTGGAGACAAACTAAAAGGAAAACATGCTCATGAAACACAACATCTCTAGAAACATGCAGTCTTTTTGTGGCTAGGCTTAATACCTTGTAACCTTTCGTTGCAAATGGATATCCAATGAAGATGTGTGGTGTGGCTTTGGGGTCAAATTTATCTCTGTGGAGCTTAGGTATAGTATGATAACATAGGCATCCAAAAGCTCTCAATTCAGAATACTGTGGTTTCTTATTGTGAAGGACTTTAATTGGACATTTGTTTTTTAGTGATGTGGTGGGTAGTCTATTTATGATGTGTGTTGCTGTTAAGATGCATATCCCCCAATACTTTAGGGGTATTTGTGACTGAAACATTAATCCCCTAGCAGTCTCAAGAAGGTATTTGTGTTTTCTCTCAACAATGCCATTTTGTTCGGGTGTATAAGGGCATGTTTTCTGGTGGATTATTCCTTTGGCTTGAAAGTATTTTGTGGCTTCAGTGTTGGTAAACTCTAGGCCATTATCAGACCTAACAGATTGAATGGTAGTTTTAAATTGGGTTTCAATCAGAGAAATGAATGTTCTGATAACTTGTAGGGCATTGCTTTTGCAGCTTAATAAATGTGTCCAAGTAGACCTGCTAAAGGCATCCACTATGGTAAGGAAATATTTGTAATTGTCATGAGTCGGAGTCATCATAAGAATATTCCCCCGCACCACAATGTACACTTCATTGAGTCCCATGAGAAAATGAATCAATCTCCTAGATTGTTCTGCCTTATGTGAGTTATCTTTTGCACCACAAGTGCAAGTACATGTACATTGTCCCTGGGCATTTAGAGTGCACAACTCTTCCCATAACTTTTTCAATCTAGTATAGTAAGTAGTGATATCGAGATTTCCTTGAGTTATGTCGTTAATTTCCTTTTGTATTTGGTATAGCTTCGCACCATTGATTTGATCATATCGATCCTCTAACTCCTTCCAGAGCTCTATTGAACTATTAACGTATTCAACACTATCTGCAATTTCCTTAGTAAGAGAGTTAAGGATCCAAGAAGTTACCATATCGTCGCACCTCTCCCATTGTCGCAGTTGAGATGAAGTTGGCCCTGGTTTCACACATTCTCCGGTGATGAAGCCGACTTTGTTCTTCACAGATAGGGATCGCAGAACACCTCTTCTCCATGATCGATACCCGATTCCATCAAATGGAGTTGGTACTAACATTGCACCGGGATTATCTGAGGGATGCACATATAGTGGACTGGTTGTGTCAACTGTTGGTTGTCTAGCTAAGCCCAAATGAACAACACCGACATTTTCAGTTTGATCTCCTATGGTGGAAAACAGAAAAAACAGAGGAGAGATCGATAGAAGAGATCGATAGAATAACGAATGATCGATTTTAGATTGGATACGAAATTGTAGAGGATTACTGCAAAAAGCAATTCAGAAGAAGAAGAAGGAAGAAGAAAAGCGAGGATGAGACGACGAAATCGCGGAATTTAGCCGTGTGGCTCTGATACCATGTCAGATTCAATCCAGCTCAATGTTGAGCTTCAATGGAGTAATCGACTCCATTGTTGGGAGAATGAAAAAGCAATTTGTAAAATGAAAACTGTATATATTGAATTATCTACCACAAGTGAGGTTTATATATGTACATGTAATGTGAAGTTGATGCTATAGCTGCCTTAACAAACTAACAACTTTCTAACCGACTATTCTAATCACATCAGCTGACTACTATACAGAATACATAATTATCTAGTCTAAGCTATAGCTACTCTAATACTTCAATAGCCTCCTTAAAGATGGTTAATTCCCCATGATTTATTATGGTAAATGCTTCTCAATTTCATATATTATTTTTCTTCGTGACATCAGCTCTATGAACCTATAGTAGTACCTATGTAATACCTCTTGTAGTGATTTAAAGGTGCACTTCTTTTTGGTTTTGTTGCTTAGCTTTTTATGGAATGTTTTTGACTTGGCAAATTTTGGAATTAGGAGTAAGGAATGCACATATCCTTTATTTTTGCAGCATAATATTAATCCTATTTAGTTTAGTTGGATGTTGTTGATAAGAATAATTCATATTTTTTATAGTTATAATTTTTTTAATTTTGATTAGGGGTGGGCATGGTATGATACTGTAATTGAGACTTCGATTCAGTAATTTAAGTTCTTGGTTTTAATAATACTATACCATTACCATACCAAATTTATTATGATTTGGTATTTCTTGATTTTGGTATTTTACGGTATGTTAAATCGGTAACCACCATTTATTCAACTTTGACTTATACATACTTATATAATAGAGAATTATGACTTAAGCTTTTCCAAAATCATCTAAATTATATCATACTAACACCTTACATGTGTAAAAATATATATTAAAAAAAAGCACATGTAGCTCCCGTTGTTAATCAGTTGTATAACAAAACATTTCAATTAAGATAGAGTAGTCAAAGTTTCAATGTCTGGTCTTTTAGTTTTTTTCTTATACTAGGTTGTACATTTATTAGTATTATTATAATGATATATAAAAACTATTTTGTGTTTAATTATAGGGGATCATCTCAATATTTGACAAAACGAGCATATTTGTTGCTTGGTTTCAAGTTTAAGTTCATCCTTTTAATACATCAACTAGCATAAGATATCTTTAGTTTTAATTTGTGTTAGAACAAGTTTCTTTTAATACCAAAGTGAATAATTACAAAGCCAAAAAAGTGCAGACCACTTGATTTTCAAAAGAAATTAAAGAAAACTATGGATATGCATAACATGTAGAATAGCTACTCCTATCGATTATAGCAAACAACACCAATTTAAAGAGATATTACAAACTTCGTCTGACTAAAAGCTATTACAAAGAAAAGTAGGAAAATAATTTTCCATAAGGAACATTGTTAAGTCTTTCTAATGATACGTTCCATTTCCGCAAGTCCTTTCCCCTGACATGAAGTGTTATTTCACTACAGGTGTTTCCCCTCAAAGAAATCAATACTCCGATCCTAATGTTAAATAGTAGTTGCAGTTGGCTCATGTTTAGTTGTTCCCCTTAATTTTTTTACATCACAATTGTCTTCTACATTAAATATCAATGATGTCGCTTCTTCAACTCTCAAGAGATCAGTATATTTTATATTTATATCAGTTACATTGTTGTGACTTATATATTTTATAAACTAACTTACTGTATTTCCACTTGAATTGGTTAAAGTTGGAAGCTACTTTTATATTTTATTTGTGGATCATGTTGCACAGTTTTTTTATATATTAGATTTTTATCTTTTGACATTCGCTTATTCTACTATTTCAGGAGATACAGTATGATGTTCAAAAATAAGATGAAGAGGATCACAAGTTGTTTGAGAGTTTAACATTTAGGGTGTTAGGTAGAGCGTATTAGAAAAAATAATGCATGTATTAGCCTTGTATATTACTAGTACCTTGTTTGGTGCTTTTTTTCAACCTATGTATAACTAGCACTCTATTGTTTATTAAGGTGTGCATTGCTAATACCATGGATTTCTAGGTATTAGCAATGCAATGGTTTTAATGCATGCATTAAAATGATAAAAGACCCAATTGTTCCTCAAAATCTTTTTTACATCTTTTCCACCATGAAAGTGGAGGGTATCTTTGCAAATAATTTTTTAATGCATTACATACTATTTTTAATGCATCAATGCATTAAAATAATCTATGTATAATTAATGCAAGCATAACTAATACATGCATTATTAATACAACTCTATTTAGCATTATTCTTATACATTCTACCAAACGACCCCTTACTACTTTGTGTCTATTCAATAGGGGTCAATTACAATAGTATTTTAGCTCAAGTAGTGTAATTTTATTTTTTTATGTCGATGATACATTAATATTATAAATTGGTACTTGATTTAATATAACATATAATATTATTGATAATTTAATTAATAGTAGCATTTTTCTTCAGAAGTTCTTTCAGTGCATAAAATGTTATTATAAATTAGATAAAGGGAAAATTCAAATATAGTATTTATTAATAGTAGCATTATTAGTTGAATATTCTACAATGATATATTGTACCTTTCAATTGCTACTAAAAGTATGTATTTGTAGTGACAATTAATTGGATTTAGTGACAATAAAATAATTCGAAAAGTGTGGACATTCACATTTTTTGGTAGATTTAATTAGCCACAGAATTGACATTAAAACATGTTACTTTTAGTTGAAATTTAGTTAGCTTTAGCAGCAGTAAAATGGACGCTAAAAGGTGAAAATTAAGGCATTTATAATGAATTTACCCGCCATTGTAATTACCGCTAAATAATGGTAATTAATGCATGTGACTTGTAGCGGCAATAAAAACACTCTTTACCAGCAATCCACGAAATGGCTGCGAAAGGCTTTAGCGACGCCAGTTTCAACGGCCAAAGTTCAATGGCTGGTAAATGTCGGCAATATCTATTGCCACTACAGAACATTTTTATTGCCCACTAAAGACCATTTTTGTTGTAGTGCCTCCTCTACACAAATTCGCGAACCATTCATTCTTATTCATAGCCAAACTCCGTAGATCTAAGAAAAAACAAACATAAATCTTTACTTTTTTCTTTAGATTTACGAAGTTCCGGTATCCCCGTCCTAATATCTTTACATAAGTGTGTAGAGCTCTTCAAGGGCTATCTTTGGATATAAATTTTATGTCCAAAATTCGTCAAAAAAAAAATTCGGCGAAGTTTTTCGGCGACCCCCATTGATCCAAAAAATTATGTCAATATTTCCCCCTCTCATCCTCTATCCAAATTCGTCATTATCACATTTTTTTTAACCATATAAGTTATTTTGGTGTCAGATTTGTATTGTTTTGTTAGTATTTCTTTAAGTTTTATCATGTTGAAGTTTTGCTGTTTTGCTTGGATTTTAATTTTAATTTTTATTTTTCTGCCTTATTTGTTGTGTTTGATCTTCAAAACAGTTTAGATGTTTTGATTTTGTGTTAGTGGGCTGATTTTCTTTTGATTTTTGTGTCTTGGTGAAATGGGTCAACATTTGGGCCTATTTTAAAATTTTCAGATAACCCATTTAGCTATTATTCAATTAATGAATAAAAGAAATGGGTCATCTAAGAGAGCAATGCAGTCTATTTAATTAATCTTATCTTGGAAAAAGAAAAAGAAGAAATTTCATTGGTCATCTTGAGTGGCACATTGAGAAGGTAAAAAGTCAAATACATGCATTGACTCTTAAGTTTTCAAAAAGAGTGGGGGGTTTATGCTCAACACCTATTTAAATCTCATTCTTCTTTCATTTAAAAAAAAAACAAAAAAAAACAATAGAGAGGAACAAAAAAAAGAAGAAAAAAGAAGAGAAGAGGGAAAATTTGAAGAAGAAAAAATCATAAGAAATAGAGAGTAAAAAGTCTTCTTCTAGATAAAGAAAAAAAAATTCAGCTTTGTGTGAGTTCGTGGTTCAACTAATTTGCTTCCACTATTTGCTTGTCATCTTTAGGTATTTCTTTTTTACATTTCACAAGATAATCTTAAATTAATGTTTCATGTTCTTTTTATATTTTGATTAAGTTGTTTATATTAACTTTGTTTTGATTTAGTTAAGTCTATTGTGAATTTTATATGATTATGTTTTATTATTATGTACATATATGTTTGTTATTAATGTGTTGTTTAGTTTAATTTACCTTATCGTAGGATTGATAAGCAAGTTCATGCTTTGCTAAAGAAAAAAGAAATAATATCAAAGTTTTTTTTTAGTTTCTGGTCATTTTAAGAAGAAAAGAAGAGGGTGTTTTTTTTTTTTTGCAAAACAAAACATAAAACTGGTCATTTTTGCAAAAAAAATGTAAATCTGGTCGTTTTTTGCAAAAAATGTAAATCTGANCTCTATCCAAATCCATCATTATCACTTTTTTTTTAACCATATAAGTTGTTTTGGTGTCGAATTTGTATTGTTTTGTTAGTATTTCTTTAAGTTTTATCATGTTGAAGTTTTGTTGTTTTGCTTGAATTTTATTTTTTATTTTTATTTTTCTGCCTTATTTGTTGTGTTTGATCTTCAAAACAGTTTAAATGTTTTGATTTTGTGTTAGTTGACTGATTTTCTTTTGATTTTTGGATCTTGGTGAAATGGGTCAATATTTGGGCCTATTTTAAAATTTTCAGATGACCCATTTAACTATTATTCAATTAATGAATAAAAGAAATGGGTCATCTAAGAGGGCAATGCAGTCTTTTTAATTAATCTTATCTTGGAAAAAGAAAAAAGAAGAAATTTCATTGGTCATATTAGGTGGCACATTGGGAAGGTGAAGAGTCAAATGCATGCAATGATGCTCAACACCTATTTAAATCTCATTCTTCTTTCATTTAAAAAAAAAGAAAAGAGAGGAACAAAAAAAAAAGAAGAAAAAAGAAGAGAAGAGGGAAAATTAGAAGAAGAAAAAATCACAAGAAATAGAGAGTAAAAAGTCTTCTTCTAAATAAAGAAAAAAAAATTCAGCGTTGTGTGAGTTCATGGTTCAACTAATTTGCTTCCACTATTTGCTTGTCATCATCTTTAGGTATTTCTTTTTTACATTTCACAATATAATCTTAAATTAATGTTTCGTGTTATTTTTATAGTTTGATTAAGTTGTTTATATTAACTTTGTTTTGATTTAGTTAAGTCTATTGTGAATTTTATATGATTATGTTTTATTATTATGTACATATATGTTTATTATTAATGTGCTATTTAGTTTAATTTTTCCTTATCGTAGGATTGATAAGTAAGTTCATGCTTTGCTAAAGAAAAAAAAAACAATATCAAAGTTTTTTTTTTTAGTTTCTGGTCATTTTAAGAAGAAAAGAAGAGGCTGTATAAAACTGGTCATTTTTGCAAAAAAAAAATGTAAATCTGGTCGTTTTTTGCAAAAAAAGTAAATCTGATTATTTCATAAATTATATTTTTTTCTTGAATAAATATATGAAAATGATTATTGAAACAAAAATACAAAATCGGCTACTTTTGGTTAGTAATTTAACTATTAAATAAAATTGGCTATAATTGCAATTTTACTTCAAATGAGACCAATGTGTCATTTTGTGCAAAACTAAAAATTTCACTAAAAGGGTCATTTCTAAAATTGTATCAATATGAAAAAAAAAAAATTAGTATATCACTATTTGTTTTAAAAAGGGCTTAGTCATTATTCTATTAAAAATATATATATACTCTTTTTTTTTTTTTTTGTTATTGTCAAGTAGTGATACTTAATATATATATTTGTTTCTTTTTTTTAAAAAAAAACTTTAATTAGCAATTTGCAAAAAAAAAATAATTTTTTTTATCATGTCTATATATTGTAACAAGTTCATTTATTCATTATTTTTTTTGTTATTAAATAAAAATTGGAGTCAATAATTATCAGTCTTTTCTAAAAAAATAAATAAAAATTTAAATACCACCATGTGTTCAGTTACGATCCTTGGTGTGTATTTTTTATTAAAAAAAAAAGGGTCTTGTGTGCAGTTACGCTCCTAGGACAATCATTTTTTTAAAAGAATAAAAAATAAAAAAAATTGGTAACTAACACGAATTTACATTTTTATCCAAAAATAAAAAATAAAAAATTAGCAAAACATAAGTTAATAAAGTGATCGTGCTAGAACCACGGGACTCGGGGAGTGCCTCACACCTTCCCCCGGTCAATAGAATTTCTTACCCTATCTTAGTTTCGTAGACTAAAGAAAATAAAGAGTTTTTTCCTTTTAAATTAGGAATTACCACGTGACTTGGAACACCTAAAAAACTCAATTCCAAGTGGCAACTAAAAAAAAAAAAGTTTTCCTTTACTTAATTCTTTTTTTAAAAAAACTCGCCACATCCTTAACAATTGTAAAAAATGAAGAGGTGTGACAATAATCACATGTTCCACACGTTGAATAGTGAAACAAGGCCCATAAGCTATATCAATTTTTACACCTCTTCCATCTATTGTTTTAAATGAACTAATTATAAGCTCATTTTTTAGAGTGATGAGCATGTTATTTTTTGAAAAATAATCCTAAGTGATTTGGTTTGAATTGCTCCGTATCGAAGTGTGCCTTGTTTAGGATTAACAGGATCGTTGGAAGCATCATTTACGATGTAAATCGATCTGTTTTTCCCTCCCATGGTACTACTACCAAAGCCTTTAGCACAATTGGCTAAAGCTTGGCGATTTTCGGACCAATTGGAGTTTGATCACCAACACGAGTCTATAACGTTCATTGTTTTTCCATGCAATGAAGAAATAGAAAAATGTAGAAGCCATGAAATCAAACAGAGGGAATTGAGTTTTCCCATGGCTTAGGCTTTATAATCTTTGTAACGTAAAAACCGTAAGAAAATAAATGGAATGAACAATTTGGGGCAGCTTGTTATCTGTATATTTGTACAATAAGGTCTAATGAGACTTTAAATGTTGGGATATGAAATTTCTACATTGAAGACTCTGCTGAATTACATCTCATAAACATCATGAACATTATTAATTATTTGCTCATACAATCAATCATAGGTAATACTCCGTCCACTTCAATTTGTCAATCCAATTTTGATATTGTATGGAGTTTAAGAAAGTAAGTAGATTTTTTAATTTTCTGGTCTTAAACTAAAGATTAGTAGACTGAACTAAAATGTCTTTGAATATTGTAATCTTAAACATGCGATTTGAATGAAATTAAAGAATTGTCAAAAAGAAAAAGAACATTCTTTTTTAAACGGGCTAAAAATAAGACAAATATATTAAAATATAGGAAGTATGCTTAATAAATACTCCTCTAGTCCATATTTAACGAATTGTTGAGATTTTTTTCATACTCTAAAATAAGTGAATTGTTCAAAGTTTAAGAGGATTGTTGATACTTTTTATCATATTTATCCTTCATTTAATAAGGTTATTAACTACTTTACATTTTTTAGGAGAATAAATTGAGAATAATCAATTATGGACTAAAAGGAATAGGTAAAATAATAGATTGACTTGTTGAATATATATATATACACGGAAAATATACCACAAACAACAATATACATTGTGTGATAATTATGAGTTATGATATATATAAATATATATATATATATATATATATATTACATATTTTTGGTTAAACTTATATATTCAAGTTTAACGAACATTTAATGTTAGATTATGCAAATCTATAATTTTTATGTTGAGTTATTGTCATTATTATTACGAACATTAAATATACTATTGTAGTAACACTATCTTTTAATTATGTGCTCATCCATTCAGTTAAACACATATTTTCTTAGTTTTTTTTGTCACGATCCAAAAATTGGACGTGATGACACTTGTTTATTTCCACCGAGAAAAGTCATGTTTAACCCAAATGAAACGAAATAAGTGTGAAAAGATAAAGCAAGAACATGATAAAAACAGAAAACTAACACCCCAAAATCTGGTTGTCACGTGTACAAGTCACTAATACATAAAGTGCGGAATTAAGAAATAAATACAAGTCTCAAATCTTTGTTTCTCGAATAGAAAAAGTATAAAAAGAAGAACTAGAGGGTCAGCTGGGATGACAAGCAACTACCTCTCAATAGTTCTCTGACAAGCCTCAGAGATAGGAGAAGGAGAGCAATCACGCTACACCGGGCTCGGAACATACACAAGTGTAGAAGCAAGGAGTGAGTACCAACAACACGGTACCCAACAAACAACCTAATAAACAAAGCAACTAGCTAGAAATCGAGTACTCCTTTCATCCCAATTGAACCTTCTCACACTACAACCTGCATAGAAATCAACCCGATCTAACAGTTCTACAATACACAACTCACAAGGCTCAATAATCACAGTTCAATAGTCACAATTCAACAATCAACATGAATCAAGTAAGTCATCTCAAGTATCAAGTAGATCAATCACAACCAACAAGAGCATCAATCACAATTAACAAATAGGACAAACATACACTTCAAAATGCATCACGTCACAATAATCAAACTTTTGCGGAATCATTTTCCTTCGGCACAATAACACTAGCCAGAAACGTTTTCCTTTGGCACAATATCACTAGCCGAAACCATTTCTCATCGGCTTTATATCATGTCACTACCCGAAACCATTCTCAATCGACTTTATATCATATCACTAGCTAAAACCATGTTCAATTAGCTTTACATCATATCACTAGCCGAAACCATTTCCCATCGGCTTTATATCACAAGTCTCATCACGGTGTACAACAATCAATGCACATAAGGAAGTTTACACCATAGGAAAGAGACAACAATTCCAGCAATTCAAGTCCACATGCATACTATCAAGCATTTCATCAATCAATCAAATAGGGGCCACCACAAGATAATTCACAAGTATCATGATCAACACATAGCCTTTTCATTTAAACCTATTTTTATTCATTAAGATTTATCAAGTGGAACAATGAATCCCTCACCTCATTCTCATTACTCCCAACACATACAAAATGAAGGCAATACACAAATTATACTAGATTACAATATTTAGGAGATCACTTGTCTTAATTCAATGAACTAGCCACTCCAAACTTGAGTATTCCCCTTCCGACCAATGTCCAAAACCACACAATCTATAACAATCAACTATGCATAATAAATTTCTAAAAACAACAATACCCACTTCGATTTCTTTGAAAAATGGGTCAATCAACTTAAAATCTAATTTCTAAAATAAGGTCTGAATCCAAAAATCAACACTTGAAAATTTTACTCAAGGCCTTAGGAACTCATTGGTGAACACCATTTTGAAAAACGACTTAAAATCTGTTCACAATCTCCATTTTAGTTTAGAACTTGAGTTCTTGAAAAAACCTTGTCATTTGCCAATCAAAATCCCACATTTATATGTTAAAATCAATAAATAATCAAAAGGAAATGAAGTTTTAGGATCACAAAAACTAACCAAATGATTTAGCACAAGAAATCTTTTCAAAATCGCCTCCAAGGATTTTGATAAGCTCAAAAATGAAATAGGGCTTAAACCTTGAAATTTTCAAACCAAAAACCCTCTCTGATGTCGCTTAAGCGAAACCCATAAAAAAATGCAGGTCTCACTTTTGCGAACCAGGCTTTGCTTAAGCGACCATCGCTAAAGCGAGCTCTGGTCCTCTTAAGTGAACTCCACCCAAAAGGCCAGTCTCACTTTTGCGAGCCGACCTTCACTAAAGTTAAGATCACAAAAGCAAAGGCCCTCCGCAAGAGCGAGGACTACAACACTAGAAACATCAGCCAACACAAAAATCATCGAAAGAACCCTCTGGATTCGTTCGAAACCCCGTACAACAAATCATATATGCAAATTGATTATACTCGAGTTTTGTACTTAATAGAACCGTTGAAACACGAATTCAAAGTCTCTATGACAAGCAAGAAACTCACATAACACTTAATCTGACCAAATCAAGCTCGAGACCTCTCGAAAATAAACCATGACCTCACCTAGGCCCGAAATCATCTCACTAATCCAAAAAAAAACTCTCTAAATTCTGATTCGAGCATTCAAACCCCAAATGTTGACCGAAGTCAACTCAAAGGCTAAAATCTCCACAATCTCTAACTTGGGACCTCAAATCCTCAAAAGGACTCTGAATTCGAAATTGATAACTCTCATAGATCAAATTCCACATTTCGGGACTAATGGAATCGATGGAATTTTATTCCAAAACTTGAAACTTCAAAAGACACAGAAAATCACTTCCTTAATAATATTAACCTTTAAAACTCAAAACTTACAAAATTCTCAACTTTAAACTCAAAGTTTGAAACCATCTTTCAAAACTCAATCATAAAAGACTCAAGGTCAAAGTTGGGAGGGGGAAAACGGTAAATTCATGCAACTTTCCAAAAATGATCAACCGACTCATTATATTAGCCACCACTAAAAACCATGTTCGCCCTCAAACATAAAGCAAAAAAAGCACCTAAAGTCTTGAAAAATAGAAGATATCTGGCGCGCATATCCGACTCTGTCTTCCAAGTCGCCTTACCAACTGAACGATACTTCCACTACACCTTCACTGAATCAATCTTCTTAGTCCTAAGGTTTCGGACTTGCCTATCCAAAATTGCTATGGGATCCCCCTCAAAAGATAAATTTGGACCTCAATTGAATCAAGATAAAGTACATGGGATTCATCCGACACGTACTTCCAAAGCATGGAGACATGAAATACAAGATGCATAGTTGACAAGTTAGGTGGCATGGCTAACTTATAGGCCATCTCTCCCACACGACTCAAAATATCAAAGGATCTAATAAATCTAGTGCTAATCTTTCCCATCTTTTCGAACCTCATCACACCCTTCATGGTGACACTCGGAGTCAAATATGATCCCCTTCCATGAACAATAGAGCTTGAAACTCTCTAATCTGCATAAATCTTATGTCAATAGCCTACCCTATATCATACGGTCCTGCTCCATAGCATCTTTAAGCAAGTATGTATCAAATGAGTCCATCTCAGCTAAATAAAACCATCTGATCAGAGATCTACATCGTCTGTCATTAATTCCTCAAAAGGACCATCTAAATACTGGAGTGATAACTGTTGTTATAGGCAAATTCTACTAAGGGCAAATGTTGATCCCATCTAGCACCGAAATCGATCACAATATGATTCTCTGTTTGAGGGTGAAAATTTGTTGTCATATCTAATCGAGTACCCAAACCATACTATAATGCCTTCCAGAAATAGAAAGTGAGCAAAGAAGCTCGATCAGAGACAATAGAAACCGCGACTTCGTGTAGTCACACAATGCGACTGATATAAAACTCAACTAACTTCTCCATCGTATACTTCACTTAAACCAGTATGGAATAGTTGGAATTGGTCAACCTGTCAACAACCACCCAAATTGAGTCATAACCACCCACAGTGGTAGGTAGTCCCACAACAAAGTCCATAGTTATCCATTCTCACTTCCAAGTAGGTATAGGTATCCTTTGAGATATACCTCCGGGCCATTGTTTCTCAAACTTGACTTGTTAGGAAGTCAAATAACTAGAAACAAAATATGCAATATTCTTCTTCATACCATACCACCAATAGTGTTATATCACATCATGATACATCTTCGTTGCCCCCAAATAGATAATATATCGAGAATAATTGGTCTCTTCAAGAATCAATCTAATCAACTCACCCACCTTTGACACATATATCCTACATTTAGTCCTCAAGATAACCTCAGAATCAAGGATATTCTCCTTGGTTTCCCCTCTCATCACCTTATCTTGAATGAGCTACAACTTCTTGTCAGCAAATTGGCGCTCACGAATTTGTTGAACTAAGTAAGAACGAGCCTCTATAAAAGCAATCAAACCACTCGTCTCCTTATAAATCTGTAATCAGATGAGATTGTTGGCTAATCTCTGAACATCTCTAGCCAATGGTCTCTCCTCCACACTATTAGTGACAAGACTCCCGATGTAAGAAGTCTTCCTACTCAAAGAATCTGCCACCACATTAGCCTTATCTGGATGATACAAGATAGTGATGTCGTAGTACTTCAATAGTTCAAGCAATATGTGTTGCCTCAAGTACAGATCCCTCTGACTGAAGATGTATTGAAGACTCTGATGATCCGTGAGAACCTTACAATGAACCCCATACAGATAATGTCGCCATAGCTTAAGCATAAACACTACGGCAACAACCTCTAAATCATGGGTTGGATAGTTCTTCTCATGGGTCTTCAATTGACTAGAAACATAGGCGATCACTTTACCCTTGTACATCAGAACACCACTTAACCCGACTCCAGAAGCATCACGATAAATAGTGAAGTCCACACCTTTCTCGGGTAAAGTCAAAACATGAGCCAAGTCAACAAGGTCTTGAGATTTTGAAAACTCTCCTCACACTCATCAGACCACTAAAGGCTCACACTTTGTCGAGTCAATCTGGTCGAAGGAGATATAGTAGTAGAGAAGGTCTACACAAATTGTCTATAATAGCCTACAAGTCCCAAAAAACTCTAGATCTCAGTAACTAGCATATGTTTGGTCCAACCTCTAACTGTCTCAATCATGGATGGATCTACCCGAATACCCTCCTTAGACAACATGTATCCCAAAAATACAACAAAATCAAGCCAAAACTCACACTTTAAGAACTTGGCATAAAGCTTCTCTTCCCTCAATCTCTAGAGTACAATCCTCAAATAGTGATCATAATCCTCCCCAGTCTTGGAGTACACCAAGATGTCATCAATGAAACTATCATAAAGGAATCCAGATAAGGTCAGAACACCCCGTTCATCATCTCCATGAACACTGCATAGGCGTTAGATAAATTGAAAGACATCACAAGAAACTGATAATGCCCATAATGGGTCCTAAAACTTTTCTTCGGGATGCTTGTTGCCCTAATCTTTAGCTAGTGATACTCGAACTTCAAATAAATCTTTGAAATTAGAGATACACCCTGAAGATGATCAAACAAGTCATCAATACGGGGAAGAGGATACGTGTTATTCATTGTTACCTTGTTTAACTATCGGTAATCAATAAACATCATCATGGTTCTATCCTTCTTCCTTACAAACAGAATAAGAGCACACCATAGAGAGACACTAGGGTGAATAAATCACTTACTCAATAAATGTCACGATCCAGGGGTACCCCCTAGATGTAACAAGGTGTACAAGACCCCGATAGGTCTCATATAAGCCATTTAGCTTTCATAACATAAAGTAGTAGAAATGAGCAAAAATTTAAAACATTTTAAAACAACATTAAAGTTCATAAAACAAAGCGGAAGTCTATTACACTTTGTCTCAAACCATCTAAAACATGAATATCTTGGGACACAACCCATACAATAGTTCTAAATATAAGATGAAAGACATAAGGAAATGGTGGTCAAATCCTCGAATACTATGAGGACTCACCAATCTTCAAATCTCAATATACTATGATCCTAGCCACGGGGATGAGAGTCGATATTGCCGGACCCTACATTTGGATAAGAAATGTAGACATACCATAGATATTAGTCAACATAAGACATATACCATAAACATAATAGATAACAACATAAGTCATAAACATAATCAATGAACATAAGTCNTGGATGAGTTCTTGACGTTTAGACGTACCTTTGGAGTGTTAGAAACAACTATGAAACATAGGTACAATACCAAGGAACATGCATGAAAAAGTGGGGAATGAATGGGAAAGGTTGGCGTCCTTGGCGCTCTGAGAGGCGCGGAGCGCCAGCTTTCAGACCTCAGAGAGGCCTGCTGGGCGCTCTGCTAGGCGCTCTGCCCCAAGGGCTGGACTTCAGAGTCCCTTTTGGGGCGCGCTAGCTGGCGCGACGCCCCAACCCTTTTTCCCTGAAAATTCAACTTTTCTCCTTAGTTTCTCCAACTCTAAACCTTCTAAACTTCAAAGTTTCCAGCCCCAAACACTTAAAATCATAAATCCCCTTAATAGAAAATGGATTCAACTCGAAATCACAACAGGAAACATGTCCCAAATCAACAAGAAACTTCAACAACAAAACTACAGCTTCAACAACCACAAACTTCAACAACACAATCAATATTTTCTCGAAATTAAAACGAGTTTGGCGTGTGGGGGAATGAACCAATGCAACACTATGATCTCACATACCTGAATAGGGATCACCCCCGATGAAACCACGACGATCTCCTTGCTTGTTCTTCTCTTTCTCCTCTTCTTCTCCTCTTCACTCACAAACCCTCACTCTCACTCTTTTAAAAAGGGAAAAACTGATCTAAAAATCAGTCTAAATCCCTAATATAACCAAAAGAATTAGTTAGGGAAAAGACCAAAATATCCTTACAAATTCGGGGTGACTTCCCTGTACCAACAACCCAACTTCCAAAGGGCATAATTCACTCATACGAACTCGGAATCGAGCAAACTCGGCGGCGTTGGAAAGATCATTCCACGAGCTTCGCAAACATAACTTGAACTACACCTAAATCATCCTGAGGTAGGAGTTATGACTGTTCAAAGTTGGCCAAAAACTCACTTTTTCCATACTTAGCTAAATTTTCCAGATTTCTAATTCTTTCCAAAAATGACTATTCCCAATTTCCAACTTCTTCATAGTTATTTCAAATTGCCGGATGTTACATGAACATCTCTAGACAATGGTCTCTCGTCCACACTATTAGCGACAAGACTCCCGATGCAAGAAGTCTTCCTACTCAAAGAATCTGCCACCACATTAGCCTTATCTGGATGAGACAAGATAGTGATGTCATAGTACTTCAATAGTTCAAGCAATCTATGTTGCCTCAAGTATAGGTCCCTCTGACTGAAGATGTATTGAAGACTCTGATGATCCGTGAAGACCTTACAATGAACCACGTACAGATAATGGCGCCATAGCTTAAGAATAAACACTACGGCAACAACCTCTAAATCATAGGTAGGATAGTTCTTCTCACAGGTCTTTAATTGACTAGAAACATAGGCGATCACTTTACCCTTGTACATCAGAACACCACCTAACCCGACTCCAGAAGCATCACGATAAATAGTGAAGTCCACACCTTTCTCGGGTAAAGTCAAAACAGGAGCCAAGTCAACAAGGTCTTGAGATTTTGAAAATTCTCCTCACACTCATCAGACCACTAAAGGCTCACACTTTATCGAGTCAATTTGGTCAAAGGAGATGTAGTAGTAGAGAAGCTCTACACAAATTGTCTATAATAGCTTACAAGTCCCAAAAAACTCTAGATCAACCTCTAACTGTCTCGATCATGGATGGATCTACCCGAATACCCTCCTTGGACACCATGTATCCCAAAAATACAACAAAATCAAGCCAAAACTCACACTTTAAGAACTTGGCATAAAGCTTCTCTTCCCTCAATCTCTAGAGTACAATCCTCAAATAGTGATCATAATCCTCCCCAGTCTTGGAGTACACCAAGATGTCATCAATGAAACTATCATAAAGGAATCCAGATAAGGTCAGAACACCCCGTTCATCATCTCCATGAACACTGCATAGGCGTTAGATAAATTGAAAGACATCACAAGAAACTGATAATGCCCATAATGGGTCCTAAAACTTTTCTTCGGGATGCCTGATGCCCTAATCTTTAGCTAGTGATACTCAAACTTCAAATAAATCTTAGAAAATGGAGATGCACCCTGAAGATGATCAAACAAGTCATCAATACGGGGAAGAGGATACGTGTTCTTCATTGTTACCTTGTTTAACTATCGGTAATCAATACACATCATCATAGTTCTATTTTTCTTCCTCACAAACAGAATATGAGCACACCATAGAGAGACACTAGGGTGAATAAATCACTTACTCAACAAATGTCACGATCCAGGGGTACCCCCTAGATGTAACAAGGTGTACAAGACCCCGAGAGGTCTCATATGAGCCATTTAGCTTTCATAACATAAAGTAGTAGAAATGAACAGAAATTTAAAACATTTTAAAACAACAGTAAAGTTCATAAAACAAAGCGAAAGTCTATTACACTTTGTCTCAAACCATCTAAAACATGAATATCTTGGGACATAACCCATACAATAGTTCTAAATATAAGATGAAAGACATAAGGAAATGGTGGTCGAATCCTCGAATATTATGAGGACTCACCAATCTTCAAATCTCAATATACTATGATCCTATCCACGGGGATGCGAGTCGATATCGCCGGACCCTACATTTGGATAAGAAATGTAGACATACCATAGATATTAGTCAACATAAGACATATACCATAAACATAATAGATAACAACATAAGTCATAAACATAATCAATGCACATAAGTCATTATAATAAAAGAGGAACACTTCTTGAAGTAACCTCACTCATCATTGGTCAAGACTTGGGTCATCACCTCTAGTCATACATCTCATGGAAGGCATTCAAGCAACAATCCAAACTATTCATTTTTCATAACATAATTCACATTATTCTTGCTTTACTTTTTCAAGACATGGGGATTCACCTCTATGCCTATTATAAAAGCTAATGGGTATTAACCTCTTGCCTTACTTGTATAGTCATAGGTATTTGCCTTCATGTCCATTTTAAGGAATCATAGGTATTCGCCTCCATGTTCATTTTAAGGAATCATAGGTATTCACCTCCATGTCCAACATGATATGACATAGGTATTCTCCTCCACATCATTTTTTAAGGATCGTATATATTCGCATCCATGTCCAACATGGTATGAAATAGGTATTCACCTCCACATCATTTTATAAGAGTCATATGTATTCACCTTCATGTCCTTGGTATAAAGGCTAAAGGGTATTCACCTCTTGCCTTGCTTCTTAAAGTTATATAATAAGGGTAGTCACCTCACATTCATCATCACATGACATGTGTAATCNTCAAATTACACTCTTTAACTATGCTTCTTATTCTCGAATTCGATTGTAAGAGTCTTTTTACTCTTTCCTTAGCATAACATTATACTTGCTCATATCCGACTCTAAAAAAAAATATTTTTTTCCTTTTGTGGGTCTCAAATTTCATCAGCTTCTTCATGTATCAAACATTATGGAAGTTGCTACATTTCTCTATCTTGTTGTTTATCTTAGCTTTTTGTGTTGTTGAGACTGCACTCTCATTGTTTATAATAACCAAAAAAAATTGGGTTGCTTCTGCTTTTACTGAAGTTCTGTATACATCTTAACTATTTTTTGATTTTCTCATAAATATATGTAAGCTCACTGATGGAGCATGGTCTCTAATGGTGAACATGTTTGCTGCTCCGTTTTCTTATTCATTGACAATTCTCAAAAAACTTCTTAAAGTACTTGGCTAATAAATATTGATGCACCTAAGGTGTTCGATAGTATGACAAAGCCCTAGACTATTTCAAATTTTCTTATTTTTCTCATTATGTTTACTATAACATACTCCTCTGCCAATCAACAATCTGTAGGTTACATTACTTAGTTTTATTGGACAAGATTAGTAGACAATATGTGCGTTATTTGTGGTTATGACCAAAATATTCATTTGAAATGTGTATAATTTGTTTGAATGTGGTTCAAATTATACAGTACATGCATTTTAATTAACGACTCTTTGTGGCCCTATCTGATTGGCACTGTAACATCGTGTAAGTTGAAATAACTATGAAGAAGCTGGAAATTGGAAATAGTCATTTTTGGAAATAATTCAAAATCTGGAAATTTGGTTAAGTATGGGAAACAAATGAGTTTTTGGGAAACTTTGAGTAGTCATAACTCCTAGCTCAGGATGAGTTAGGTGAATTTCCAGTTATTTTTGAAAATCTCTTGGAATGATCTTTCCAACGCCGCGGAGTTTGCTCGATTCTGAGTTCGTATGAGTGAGTTATGCCCTTTGGAAGTTGGGTTGTTGGCACAGGGCAGTTTAGTCCGAATATGTAAGGGTATTTTGGTCTTTTCCCTAACCATTTATTTTGGTTATATTAAGGTTTTATACTGATTTTAAATCAGTTTTTCCTTTTTAAAGTGAGAGTTAGGGCTTTTGAGAGAAGAGAGAAAGAAGAGGAGAAAGAGAAGAAGAAGCAAGGATTCGTCAAGATCGTCATGGTTTTCATCGGGAGTGATCCCTATTAAGGTATGTGAGATCATAGTGTTGGGTTGGTTCATTCCCCCACACGCCAAACTCGTTTTAATTCCGAGAAAAGATTGGTTGTGTTTGTTGAAGTTTGTGGTTGTGTTTGTTGAAGTTGCGATTGTGTTGTTGAAGTTTCTTGTTGGTTTGGTGCATGTTTCCGGTTGTGATTTCGAGTTGAATCTATTGTATATTAAGGGGTTTTATGATTCTAAATGTTTGGGGCTGGAACCTTTGAAGTTAAGAAGGTTTAGAGTTAGAAAAACAAAGGAGAAAAGTCGGATTTTCTGGGAAAAAGGTTGGGGCTTTGCGCTAGCCAGCGCGCCCCAAAAGGGATTCTGAGCTTCCACCCTTGGGCCAGCGCGCCATGCAGAGCGCCCCACCAGGCCTTCTGAGCTTTGAGGGCTGGCGCCCCGCGCCTCTTAGTGCGCCAAAGACTCCAATCCTTCCCATTCCTTCCCCACTTTTTCATACATGTTCCTTGGTAATGTACCTATGTTTTATAGTTGTTTTCAACACTCTAAGGTACATCTAGACATCCCAAACTCATCCATAAACATGAGACCATTACCTTTGAATCCGTAATCCAATTTGAGGAAAGTTAGGATCAAAGTCAAGTGAAGTTAGAGTCAAGCTTAGAAGTTAAGAAGTAAGTCAAAACAAGTCTTTAAAGTTTTTCAAGAGTCTTTATTGAACATTTTTTTTCGTTTTAAGGCTCAAGTTTCAAGTTAAGTAAAGAGTATAGAGTTGAGTTCATTTTCTCAAAAGTTATTAGGGAACTAAGTATTCCCAAAAAAGTTTATAAATGTTTTTACATTTGAGTAAGAAAGGAACTATGTTTTCCAAGAGAGCCTTTGGGCTAAGCTTTGAGCAATTATCTCAAACTAAAGAAAGATGTATTTAAAACACTTATGAGCCAAAGTATTTTTTTTAGAGTAGTATTGAGCACCGAATTGGGGACGCGAGTTCATATTAACTCAACTCTCCATAAGAACCATGTAGCCAACATGGGACTTGACGGGCCATTCTTTTTAGATGATCACGTAAGTTAAGCTAGTGGATCTACTAAGTAAAGCAAGGTCCTATATCACAGCAAGGTATAAGATGGTCCTTGGGCAACGTGAAGTAAAATGTTGTATCATTACTAGGGCTCATAGTGGTGGTTGTCGTTAAAAATCTCCCACTAAAGTTATATTACTTTTATATAAGTAAAGTTGAGTTTGTTATTACTTTATCCTTAACGAACTAAGTTGTTTATAATGTTTTACAAGCTTTATGTATTGCATGTGTCTTATTGCTTTACTTTTGAGTCCAGTCATTCATGAGTCGAACAAAGCTAAGGTAAGTGTTCTCTTGTACTCCTTTCAAGCTTAAGTTGTGATTTAGCTTTCCATCTCGCATACTCGTACATTCAATATACTAATGCCAGTTGGCCTGCATCTTATGATGATGCAGACGCAGGTACCCAGGATCAACATCCAACACGCCATTGATCCAGCTGAGCACTCCAGAGTCAGTGGTGAGCCTCTTTACATTCCGAAGGACTCGGTTATTTTGTTCTCTTAGTTTTGTTTTATTAGGATGTTGCGGGGTCTGTCCCAACATCCATCTCAGTGTTATAGAGGCTTCATAGATAGTCACTCAGTCAGTTAGTATTGAGTCTCTCTTCTATGTATATTTATAAATATTCTATTTTGAGACTCGAGTTGCCTTTTTGGCCAAGATTTTATCAGTTGGGTTATTTTATGACCTTTTATTGCATGGAGTTATTATGTTGAGTTAAGTTTTCCGCTGAATTAAATGAGCCAGGCCAAGGGTTCGCTTGGGGCCAACAATGGTCTTCGAGTGCCGGTCTCGCCCAGGTTGTAGGCTCGGGGCGTGACAGGCACGTAGGAGGGCAAAAAGAGGCAAGAGAGGCTCACTACAACTCTCAAGAGTTTGTGTCTCAACCTCTTCCGAAATTTGTGTCTCAGCCTCTTCAAGCTCCATTTATGTGAAACTGGTGAGTTTTTCCATTTTTCTATTCTTTTTCCTATTGTTTTTCTTTTTATCCCAATTTTGTGTTCACTAAAAATGTAGAATATAATGTGTGACTTTTAGAAAAATAAATAAATAATGACTATTACATTTGACAAATTGAGAACTATTTACAACAGGAATGTCCACGAAAAAATAACGAGCGTTGCATACCTTGAAGGAAGGTGGCAGGTTCTATCGTTTTTGCTAAAAAGTTTGGATCCCACTACTTGGGTTAGTTGTTGAACTTTCTTCATGACTTCCCCCTGTTTTTCTCACTTTTTCAAAGTATGAAATTTCCTTTTGATGGATATGTGATTGTAGTTTATGGCTTGAGAGCCCTAAGACTTTTAATTCGGCTCTCTAATTTCACTAATGTAATCGTATATAGTAATTTACAGAAATGCATATACACTTCAATCAACTTAGTCTTAATCAATTACCTGAAGAAGTTGGTAATTTGTTTTAAACATCATAAAATGTTGATAATAGGGATGATCGAAACAATATATTAGGTACAATGTATTCTAACTTATGAGGTCATAATTGCTTCACTATTACAAGGTATTCAATTGTGTTTAAGTTGAAAATACATCTATTTACCTGTAACAATGCTTCACCTTTTCTGTCTCGCTGTTTTTATAATACTCCTTTCGTTTCAATTTATTTTTCCTATTTTGACTTAGCACGAAATTCAAGAAAATATAGAAGAATTTTGAATTGTGTGGTCTTAAGGGAAAGAGACATTCTTTTTTGGACTAAAAGGAAAGTAAGACAAATAAATTGAAATGAATGGAGTAGTTCTTCTTTGTAAGTATCACTTATGTAATAATAACTGTTATGTTCAGTTTTTCGAAGGTAATGAGGCATGAAACATAAGGGAGATTTCCTAAACTTACTCTAATTTAGACATGAATCGTAACTTTAGTTATTTTGAGAATTCCCAATAAGCTTAGAGATTGAATAAAAGAATTTGTAAAATGATGATGATAGTTGAGATAATATTTTTTGAATATATGAGTGCTTTTTATGGAAGAGGAAGAAATTATTGTAATAAAATTTGACATGTTATTTTTAATCTGTAAAGACATGATAATGCATAAAGAGGAAAAAAACACTTCTTTGATAAAATTGAATCTTTAAGCATATAATTCCTTGGTAACTTTTCTAACTGATCCTAATAAATCCTAAAATGTTCCAACTGTTGAAAAAATAAATAAGGGAAGAAAAGGTAAAACAAATTACTATCATTTAAGTCCTGAGCTATTGTGTAAGATTGGTGGGTGGACTTCCATGTTGTTTGTCCTATGTGGTAATAGAAAGTTCTCCCCTCAAGTTTCCAGGTTAGGTTTATGTTCCCTAGAATAGAAAAACACAATTGGATATAGTTGGTGATTTTTGTATTCTATGGTGATACGAAGCTTACATTTAATTTGTCTTTTTACTCTCCTTGATTCAGTATTTTCGTATCGATAAGTGCTATGATATGTTCTGCTTTTAATTCTACAAAATCATTCATCCATAAATGCATTTAATGTCATTTGAATTCCCGTGGAGTTGATGTGAAAAATGTAGCTATAACATAGAGGAAAGAACATACTGATGAAAACACCTCTGAAGTATGAGCTTAGTTTTCATAAGCATCTCCTCGATACATTTGTGTTTTCAAAGACATTTATAATTTTTGGATTCAAGCCGTCTTTGGCAATGCCAACATAAATCGCCTTGGGTTTCTTCGCTTATTTGATGTATGTATGTCTGTTTCTCCCTATCTATTCCCAAATTGGATACCTTCCATCACATGTTTCTAACAATATGTTAGCTACAAAGTACATGTCTTTTGAATAGACATATATTTTAGGGAAACTTACATAAATTTACTGTATTAAAAAATATTTACCATTTATAGCAATAACATTTTTTTTCACTTGATCACTTTTAATACATTTATAATATAGTTTTAATACATATTACAAAGAACAATTTATTATTCACATATAGTACAAGTTTTATTGATGGATAATACATTTGTCACACATTTTAATACACTTGTAAGTAATGTGTCAATTTCTTACCAAACAAGCATAATATATTTAAAAAGAAATAGTTATAATACATATATATTACTCCCTCTGTCCCAATTTATGTGACTTACTTTCCTTTTTAGTCAGTCCCAAAAAAAATGACACATTTCTATATTAAGTAACAGTTTCACTATAAAATGTCTATTTTACCCTTAATGAAATGATTTACAGCCACACAAATTTCTATCATTCATTTTGGACCACAAGTTTTAAATGTCTTCCTTTCTTTCTTAAACTCCGTGCCGAGTCAAACTACCTCACATAAAATGGGACGGAGGGAGTACATACATAATTCACTTTATTGCAGATTTTATGTTGCATACATAATTCACTTTTAATACATTTTGCAGAATTTATATTACTTACATAATTCACTTTTAATACATATAGCAGATTTTATATTGCATACATGATTCACTTTTAATACATATTGCAGTTTTAACATAGTATTGCTATGTATTGCTATAAATGGTAATAAATAAAAAGTATCGTTAAAATCAGTAATTATTTATTATAACGTACCCATCCAAGTAATTTTTCCAATAGTTTATCTAGCTTAAGTGATGGTTTAACAGCATGGTGGATTTTTTTATCAATTTATATTAAGTCTTCATTCACAGTGATGGTAATAAGGCTCTCGGTGACCAAATCGATGGAACTCTTGGAGTAAGGGTACACCTTTGAGATTATAGTTCTTTTAGCAATATCTCAAAATCTTTTTAGCTGCTCAACAATACAATACATTAAAACTGGTGATGTTCAAGCTCACGAAAAGAGAGCAATTTGATTGCTACACCCTTTACTGATAAGTTTGATACTTTTGTTGCTCTCCTTTACGTATAGACTAGACGACTAAATTTGCTAATCGACTATTGATTTGAAATTTATAAAGAGAAGTACGATGTTTATTCCATCTCCATAACAAAAGATTCTCTTTCAACTATTTCATGGAACATAGTAATTATGAACATAATATGAGACCTACTGATTTTTTTATATTTTTTTTAAAAAACGTGTGGAAACGGATTTTGAAATATTGATTCAGCTTCGAATTTGTGATTGTATAACATCAAGACCTAGCATATCAAGTCTATAAAGTCACAAAAGACAAGGTAGCACCGGGATCTAAATGAAACATAAATAATCAAGTTGAAGAACTCTCAACACATCGGTAGCCACATCTGGAGGACACACTTGTTCACCTCTATTTTGGAGTGCATAGAACCTATTCTGCCTTGAAGTATTCGCACCCGAACCAATTGGACTGGATGAAGGTTAGGGTTGAGACCTACGACGACTATCTCCTTCGTTTATTGCAACTGAAGGACAATGCCTTATCTTGTGGCCCAACTTACCACAACCAAAACAAACATTAGAACCCGCTAGGCATTCACTTGCATGTCTTCTATCACACTTATCATACCCTGGCAATAGAACCCCACTACCATCTCCTTGAGGCTTAGGGTTAGACACCCTTCTTAGTTGAACTTGGGAGTATTTGAGAGCCCTTGCCCGGAGAACTTTTGTCTATACCTAGGACAACCATATCCGTCGAACCTTGCATGAGAGGAATTATCATCTTCAATTCTAGACCTCTTTTTCTCGCTAGATCCCTCTTTAAGTTTCTCCTCCTCAATGTGTTGTGCATGAACCATAAGACGAGAAATATCCTTATCATTCACAAGCATAGTTGTACTGCATTCTTTCACTACTAAATCAAACACACCCGACATAAACTTACTCATTCCTGACCTAGGGTCGGCTACGAAGGATGGAGCATATTTTGACAGTTGAGTGAACTTCAAAGCATATTCCTTAACACTCATATTACCTTGCCGAAGATTAATGAACTCAGGCACCTTTGCCTATCTCATCTCAAGAGGGAAAAATCTATCAAGAAAAGTAGATTTAAACCCTTCCCACTCTATGGACCCACTTGTACCTACCTTGCCTCTTTCCATTAGTTGAACCAAATTTGAGCAACCCCCTTGAGTTGATAAACGGCCAATTCTGCCTTCTCTACCGGAGTCACTCCCATAATAGCTAACACCTTATAGACCTCATATATGAACTCTTGAGGATCTTCCTCAACCTCTGACCCATGAAATTCAAGAGGGTTCATTCTTGTAAAGTCCCTCACTCTTAAAGTCGATGTACCCACATTTGGGTTCACATGGTTCACAACTTCCCTATTGGCTTGGGCTGTCATGGCCTGAGCTAACACTTGAGCAGCAAACCTAAACTCCGCATTAGTCACATTCTCAGCCATAAGGTCAACCGGAGCTTGGGGAGCTTGGGGAGGAGCTTCTTGATCCACATTATCTTCCTCATTCCTTCTAGCATTTGCCCTTGTAGTAGTCATAACCCGAAGACCAATGGGTAAGGATTAAGAGAAAGAACTTATAGAGTTAAACTCTATCGCACGACTTAGAGTAATGAAGAAGTGAAGTTTCCTAAGCATCTAGTAGCCTCTCATTCATAAATGTGGCGCGTTTCACACTTATGAACAAGACTCTACTAGACGTGGTTTTGAGACATCCTAGAATCATTCTAAACCTTGTGCTCTGATTACCAAGTTTGTCACGACCTAAGTGTATACTCTAGATGTAACAAGGCATACAAGACCCCGTGAGGCCTCATACAAGCCACTTAATTTCATAACATAAAGTAGTAGAAATGAGCGGGAATTTAAAACATTTTTAAAGAACATTAAAGTTCATAAAACAAAGCGAAAGTCTATTACATTTTGTCTCAAACCATCTAAACTATGAATATCTTGGGACACAACCTATACAATAGTTCTAAACATAAAATGAAAGGCATAAGAAAATGGTGGTCAAATCCTCGAATACTATGAGAACTCACTAATCTTAAAATCTCAATCTACTATGATCCTAGCCACGATGATGAGAATCGATATCGCCGTACCCTACATTTGGATAAGAAATATAGGCAAGAGTATGCGTAAATAAAAAAAATATACTAAATATGATGACTAGCATTAACATCAACATAGGCATATCATAGGCATTAGTCAACATAAGACATATACCATAAACATAAGAGATAACAACATAAGTCATAAGCATAATCAATGCACATAAGTCATTATAATAAAAGAGGAACACTTCTTGAAGTAACCTCACTCATCATTGGTCAAGACTTGGGTCATCACCTCTAGTCATACATCTCATGGAAGGCCATTCAAGCAACAACCCAAACTATTCATTCTTCATAACATAATTCACATTATTCTTGCTTTACTTTTTCAAGACATGGGGATTCATATTTATGCCTATTATAAAAGCTAATAGGTATTCACCTCTTGCCTTACTTGTATAGTCATATGTCTTCGACTCCATGTCCATTTTGAAGGAATCATAGGTATTCGCCTCCACATCATTTTATAAGGATTATAGGTATTCACAAACATGTCCAAAATGGTATGACATATGTATTCGCCTCCACATCATTTTATAAGGATCATAGGTATTCACCTCCATGTCCTTGGTATAAAGGCTAATGTGTATTCACATCTTGCCTTGCTTCTTAAAGTTATATAATAAGGGTAGTCACCTCACATTCATCATCACATGACATGGGTAATCACCTCAAGTTTTTCATTACATGGCATGGGTAATCACCTCATGTTTTCCAACTGAGGAATGTGGGAGATCACTCATATACCTCTCATATGGAGGTCTTGGGAAATCACCTCAAGCCTCATTAATTCTCATTCCTTTGACTTAGAGATTCATTTTAGGTGAGCAAGACTTTCAACCTAGAATCATTCTATGTGAGAGAACCTTTCACACTTATACATTTATACATTCATAGAGTAGATCATGTGGGTAAATCTTTCAAAAACAATTTTATCTACAAACCAACATTCATAATATAAGCTTTACCCTCAAAGCCCTAATAATCATCATTAATCATATAAGCTTTACTCTCCAGCAATTTATGTCTATATGCTTCACTCTCAAGCAATCTACAATGTATCTCATAAATCCTTGAAGATTACCTTTAAATCCTCAATTTCCCCTTTCATGGCATAAAACCCACTTGCATCAATTTCATCTTTCTAGACATGGATTCGGCATGGGTACATATAAATTCATCCTAAAAATATGTAATTCAATCATAAACAATCATAATCCACTCATTTGGATCAAAACCCATCACATTAGAAGAAACCCTAACTAGAATTGGGGAATTCTTCTTCTAAATTGGGGAAATCATGGGGGCTCCATGGATGAAAGGATTCCATGGATGAATAAGCCATCATACCATAATTACAAACCCCACAAATTCTTGAGGATTGGAGACTTGATCTTGATCCTAGCTTGAACTCTTTCTTCTTCTTCAAGTTCTAAAGAGAGAAATATTTGAGAGAAGAGCTTTGGGATTTCTTTTGGGGTTTTGGAAATAATGACTTGAATAATGAGTTTAAAGGGTTAAAATCACTTATATAGGTGTACTAGTCTTATGCAAAATGACCTCACTTTATTTTAATTAAAATCGAAAAGACCCAAATTACCCTTCACTTGGCAGTGTACTACTTCCTCTTCACGGAGGGCTCCACGAGACGTGGTGCCTAACACGAGACGTGGTGCCTAACACGAGCCGTGGTCCCTCTCGTGGTCACTTTCCAGTGGCTGGGAAGCCACTCTTTGACCCCTAAAATGTTAAGGCACCTTCACGACTCCTCCCACAGCTCGTCAAGGCCTTCATAAGCCGTGAATTGGCTCTTGTGGTGTAGTCTAACTTGGGGCAGCCTTGGGGAGCCACTGCCTCACCACCACGAGTGGTCCCATGAGTCGTGGTGACCACCACGAGCCATGAAGGCTCTCATGGGAAGGTGGGCAGTGCATGGGGAAAGTTGGGCAGTCCTGGCCCTCTCCCTTGGCTCTTACCCTTTTCCTTGGCTTGTTACCCTAACACTTAGCCCTAGTTGAGTCTACTAGATTTTGGGGTGTTACAACAAATCATGTAACTAATCATTCAATTCATTCAACTCCGTTGGAGCCATACGATAAGGAAGAATAGAGATGTGATTTGTGCCCGGATCTAAGTTAATAGAAAAAATTGACTTCCTTGTACAAAGGAACACCTAGAAGGTCAATAGGAAATACATCTGAAAACTCTCGAACCACAAGCGCACAATTCATGGGAGGTGGCTCAACACTAGTATCTCAAATGAAAGCTAAATAGGACAAGCATTCTCTATCAACCAATCTTTGAGCTCGAATGAAGGAGATAACTTTGCTATAGTAAGATCCACTAGCACCCGTCCACTCAACGCTCGGGACACCCGGCATCGCTAAGGTCACAGTGTTAGCATAACAATCAAGAATAACATGATGCGAGGAGAGCCAATCCATACCCAAAATAATATCAAAGTCTACCATCCCTAGAATGATCAAGTCTATCCAAGAATCATACCCGACCAAAGAAACAAGACAGAGTCGATACACTCGATCCACCACTAAGGAGTCACCCACGGTGTAGAAACATAAATAGGCACAGGCATGTAATCACACATCATATCAAATCCAAAAGAAAAATAGGTAGATACATACAAGAAAGTAGACCCCCAATCAAACAATATAGACGCAGGTCGATGGAAAATTGGAATGATACGTGTGATCACAACATCATAAGTCTCAGCCTCAAGCCTCCTTGGAAAAACATAAAACTAGCTTTCTCAGCCACCTGCAGAGTGAGTAGAACCCCGACCTCCACTCTGCAAAGTTGTAGCACCAATACCAGAAGTCATGCCACTATTACCAGACTGAACTCTGCCTTGACCCTTGGGTGGAGGCGCTGAATCTCTAGCTAGAGTATCTGAATAAGAACGATGGGTCCTCAGTAAGTCTATACAGGATATTGTCGCATCAAATGACCTAGATCCCTACAAGTAGAACAAGACCTCGACACGGATAACTATTGTTGCGAATTAAATAGACTACCATGGCCACCTCGGTTAGAACCATAAGATTATTGGGCTGACAACACACTCTCAGTTGTTGGCCTATGTGAACCGACACATGGAACTGAAAGAAGATACTACCTCTATGCGAACCTCTACCTCCAGATGAAGCACCAGATAAATGACCAGACGATCAGGCCCTCTTGGGCTCCCCAAACTCCTCTAAAACCATCAACTTTACCTCATTGGCGGTGCTCACAATGGACCGGAAGGAAGACCCCTCTCCGTCAATCCTAAACACATACGGTCTGATGGGAATGTCAATCCTCTCATAAACATGTGGACTCTCTCTGCCTCATCCAAAATGATAGTCATAGTATGCCTAGAAAGCTCACAGAAATGCGCCTCATACTTAGTCACAGATGAATTGCCCTGTCTCAAGTCCTCAAACCTCAATCGACTCTCCTCCCTCACACACCAATGAATGAAGTGGTCATGGAAAGTACTAAAGAACATGTCTCACTCTATCAGGGGAGTCCCAACTGGTCTAGACCTCACAAAAGTCCTTCAACACTCTCTGGCGCATCCACAAAGATGAACTACAACAAAATGAATACCACAAGCATCCACCATACCCACTGCCTCAAGAATCTCATGGAATAAGGTAAAAAACTTATGGGCATCCTCACCCTTACCACCAACTGAGTGGTTTCATCTTCTGAAAACTCTCATAACATTGTTAATCAACCGTTGTCAAAATAACCTAAGGAGCAATCTATGCACCAAATCCAGTGTAGGAACCACTGGTGGCTAACCACTTTATAAAGGATAACTGGAGCCTAATGTTGCTGAACTGGATGTGCGCCCCTACCCTCATTTGAGAACCCTGCGGTGTACCTATCACACAACTCTGAGAAAAGTTCTTTAACACACCAAGCATCCTTAACAAAAGAGCTCCAAAGTCGGGATGAACCTAGTCCTCAACAACCTCAACCTATCGCTTAAGAGAGATCTCTCTAGCTCGACCTCTAGCTAGTGCCGCTCCACGGGCACGACCTCCTACTCCACCAGCTCGGGCCCTACCTCTATCCCTAGTTGGGGTCTCAACAATATCCTCGGGGATTGCCTCCCCTTTACTACTAGACACAAAAGCTTTAGTCCTCAACATCTGCCAAAATAATATGCAGCAACTCAACACTAGCAAAGGTAATCACACGCGATAAGAAAGAGTGAACAAAAGGAAGGTTCCTAACCATCTTTATAGCCTCTTGAATATAAGTACAAACATCTGTGTACCGATCCTCAAGACTCTACTTAGTCTTAGGTTGTACAAATGTGAGACCTATGAACCTAGGGCTCTGATACCATTTGTCACAAGACAAAAAATGGATGCGATGACACTTGTCTATTTCCAACAAGACAAGTTAGCCTCAACCCAACTGAAACGAAAGAAATGCAAAAAAGATAAAACACGAACAAGATAAAAATGGAAAACTTATTTTTTCTATTAACACCCCAAAATCTGGTTGTAACGTGTACAAGCCAATAACACATAAAGTGCGAAATTAAGAAATAAATACAGGTTTCAAGTCTTTGTTACTCAAATAGAACAAAGTATAAAAAAAGAATTAGAGGGTTCACCGTGATGAAAAGCAGCTACCTCTCAACATTTCTCTAACAAGCCTCAGAGAAAGATAGAAGAAGAAGAAGAAGAAGAGAAATCATGCTACACTAGGCTCGAAACCTACATAAGTGTAGAAGCAAGGGGTGACTACCAACAACACGGTACCTAGGAAGCAACCTAATAAAAAAGACATCTAGCTAGAAATTGAATACACCTTACACTCCAACCGAACCTCCTCAAACTACAACCTACACAGATTTCATCCTAACTTTTACAGTTCTACAATACACGGCTCACAAGGCCTAATATCCACAGATCAATAGTCATAAATCAACAATTAAACAAATCAAGTAAGTCAATCCCAATGTCAAGTAGATCAATTGTATGCAACAAGTACATCAATCAAAATTAACAACCAAGTCACACAATCTTTAGCCGGAATCATTTTCCATTGGCTTTATATCAAATCACTAGTCGAAACTATTTTTCATCAGCTTAATGCAATTCACTAGCCGAAACTATTTCCCATTGAGATTATATCACTAGCCGGACCCATTTCCCATCGGCTTTATATCACTAGTCGGAACCATTTTCCATTGACTTTATATCACTAGCTGAAATCATTTCCCATCAAATTTATATCACTTGTCGATAATGACCTCGACATCATAAAAATTTGCCAAAAGTGAACTTGGCATCAACTATCACATGTCGCAGCACGGTGTTCAATAATCAATGCACACAAGTAATATCACATCACATGAAAGAGACAACAATTCATGGAATTCAAATTCATACTTCATGCTATTAAGCATTTCATCAATCAATCAATAAAGGTCACAACAAGACAATTCACATCATCATGTTCATCACATATCCATTTCAACTTCAACCTCTTTTTATTGACTAAGACTTAACAAGTGGACAATTAACCCTTCACTTTATTCTCATTACTCCCAACACACAAGCAACGAAAAGAATATACAAATTCTACTAAAATATAAGGTTTAAGAGATCACTTGTCTTAAACTAATCAATAATCACTCCAAGAGTTGAGTCTTCCCCTTTCGAACCACTTTCAAAGACACACAATCTATATAAATCAGGTATTCACAATCACAATCCGAAAACAACAATGCTCACATCAATTACTTTGAAAAATAGGTCAATCAACTCAAAATCCAATTCCAAAAATAAGGTTTAAAATCAAAATTTAATACTTAAAAATATTACACAAGACTTTAGGAACTTATTGGTGAAAATCATTTCGAAAAAGGACTCATAAACAGTTCAAAATCTCTATTTTAGTTTAGAATTTGAGTTCTTGAAAAACCTTGCCATTTACCAATCAAAATCCCATGTTTGATGTTAGAATTCATAAATAATCAAGGTAAATAAAGGTTGGGGTCATGAAAGTTTCTCCAAATGATTTAGCACAAGAAAAACCTTTCCAAAGTCGCTACCAAGGATTTGTTAAGCTCAAAAATGGAAAATGGGGCTTAAACCCAAAAATTTTAGGCCCCAAACCCTCTCGGATGATGCAAAAGCAAACTCAGGTTTGCTAAAAGGGGACATCGCAAAGTGACTCTTGGTTTTCGTAAGCGAACCCCATTTAAGTCAACCCCTTCACAAAAGCGGACAGACCTTCGCAAAAGCGAATTCAGTAGACACCAGAAAAATCAACAAACTCTTAAAACATCGAAAGGACCCTCGGAATTTGTTCGTATCCCTGTACACATAAACCATATATGCAAATCAATAATACTCGACATTGTGGACTTAATGAAACCGTCAAAATAAGAATTTGGGTCTCATTGACCCGACATCCATGAAAATCACAAGAAACTAACTCGACACCTCTAAAAAATTAACCAAGAACTTGGATCCCCCAAAACCAAAAGAACTCTCAGAATTCTGATTCAAGCATCCAAACTCCGAATGTTGACCAAAGTCAATTCAAAGAATAAATTTTCACAATTGCACAAGTTAGGATCTAAAATCCTTAAGAAGACTCAGAATCTAAAACTGGAAACTCTCACAGATCAAATTTCATATTTTGGGACTGATGAAATCAACGAAATTTTATTCCGATACTCGAAACTCCCAAAAGACACTAAAAATCACTTTCTTAACAATATAAGCATTTCAAACTCAAAACTTACAAAATTCTCAACTTTTAACTCAAAGTCCAAAACCGTCTTTCAAAACTCAGTCATAAAGGGTCAATATCGGGAGGGCACAATGGTAAATTTTATGGGAAAACAAAAAAGACCAAATAAGTCATTTCACTTTGATTATGCTTTCAACTCTTGTCTTTCTTGAGAAAGGGGTAAGACTTGTGAGAAGAAATCATTAGCAAGGATTTGCGTTCACATTCATTTATAACTCATTTACAAAATATGTATAAAAATGACTGAAATATACACAAAATATTCACCCAGTTATATTTAGGAGGTATGCATAATATATGTATATTTTGTGTATATATATATATATTATATATATTTAGTTTATAATTTCGTTATTCAAATTTCGTTAATTATAATTTCGTTATTCAAATTTACATATTGCAAGATCAATTTATGGAGGCAACACTACTAACAAGATTTTTTTCTTTTCTTATTCAAGATAAAGGGATTTTGAACTATCCCAACAAAATTCATTTTACGTTGGCTTAACTAATTAATCGTTGTTAATTCTTTAAGAAGATATTACATATATACGTTGGCTTAACTATATATAGTTCAACCTTTATGAGAACTGCATATACAATGTTTTTTTTGGTAAATAAGAAGATATTATGTATATTTATGCATCAATACAAATCAATGGCAGAGCATTGGTTCTGCTAGAACAATTTGAGGTCCTGGGGGATCGATAAAAAACAAATTACAATCATCTGCAATTATTGCAAGCGTAATATTTTATACTAGAAGTTCTTGCTTTGTCTGGTTCTACTACTGCTGAGACAAACAATGGCGGAACTTTCCAAAAAACAAAAGAGTTAGCATCTGTTAGCTTTGATCCCTCCTTAGCTAGAACATTTGCCACGAGGTTCTCTTCTCGGAACCTATGCTGGACTTGGGGGCTCCCCAACTTGCAGAGGAGTGCCCGACAATCACACATAATATTGGAGTAAGCAGGATGACCATTAATTAAAAGGCCTATTATTTCCTTACAATCAATATTAATTGTAATGGGTAAGAGTTTGTTGTCGTGAGCCATAGTTAGTCCTTTATGGAAACCATATAACTCAGCAGTGATAACATTCGCTTCGTATAAGTTTCCTATGAACCCTATGATCTTATTCCCATTACTATCTTTAATGACTCCTCTTATACCATTTTTCCAGGTTAATTTGTTTGAGGAGCCATCCGTGTTTAGTTTGTACCTCGTTTGAGGTTATTTCCATCTAACCGATACATATTTAGGTCTGCTTTTTCTGGTCGGTCTTAGGTTGTTTATGGTCATGAATTCCATAGTATATGTATATGGTATGCTAGGATTTATGTTTTCTTTTTGTTATTTGTGGAAGTTCCCATTTCTATTCAGCCAGATACTCCATAAGTAGAAGGGAAAGACATCGATCCATTTAAGATTTTTATTTTAATGTTCGTCTTTCCAAGAAAGTCTAGCCATTGTTTTCCTGATCAGGATCACCACTATTGTAGGCACACTTATTCCTAACTTAAGCCAAAGTCTTCTAACTATGACACAATCGATGAAGATATGATGAATAGTTTCGGGTGAATTGCATTTGTGGCAATCGCTATTAATCTCTATTCCTAAGCTTCTTAGATAGTGTCGCGTTGCTAGCCTCCCATGGTTGCATAAACATAATAAGTATTTAATTTATTTGGATAGTGGAGACCCCATGTCCAGTTAAAGGAGAAGTTCTTGTTCTTAGGAGAACTGTCTATTTTGCTAACCTACTGGTAGGTTGAGCTGGTTATTAATAGACCTTTATTGTTATGGATCTAGGAGGCTTTGTCTTTGTTAATTGTTATGGGAATATTGAGGCTATGGATGAGGTTTGTAACTTCATCTGGCAGCTCAAGTGATAGCACATCGAGTTTCCATGTGCCCATGTTTGTTAGGAGGTCCTTAACTGCCTGGTTGTATACATGTTGTATTAAGGGACCTGCTAATTTCTCTAATGGTGGTGTTATTTGGGAGCCAGAGGTCAGTCCATAGGGAGATATTCGACCCGTTTCCAATGGACCATTTAAGTCCAGCTTTACATATCTCCCATCCTTTCCCAATATTTTTCCAGATTTTACTATGGTTTGGTTTTGTCTTTAGGTCAGTAGGGAAGCAGTTAGATCCTACAAATTTGTTCATTAGTATGGATGCCCACATTGAGTTCAATTTTGTAAAGGCTCTCCATGCTAGTTTGGATAGTAAGACTTTGTTCATTGTTTTCGCTCTTTGGACTCCTAGGCCCCCTTCTTTCTTCGCTTGCGTCACTGTTGCCTATTTAATCATGTGGATTTTTTTCTTTGTCTTTTTAGTTCCCCAAATAAAGGTTCTTTGAATTTGATCTATTTTTTAGTTATTCTTTTGGGGAGGTTGATGTATTGCATAATACGGGTAGGAATATTATTTAGGCTAGCTTTGGCTAGTGTCGTCCTACCAGCTAAGTTGAGAAATTTTGTTTTCCATCCCGATAGCTTTTGGTATAGATTATCAATGATAAATTAAAAATTGTTAATGTTAGGGGCTTTCATAAAAATAGGGAAGCCTAGGTACTTCCCAAAGGTCAAGCTAGGCTTAATTCCTAGGGAGCTACAGATTTCGAATCTAAGGTCTTTGTTGCAATTTTTGGAACAAAGCATTTTTTATTTCAGATAGTTGATACTTTGGCCCGAGCTTTGGCAGAAGTTACCTAGGACTTTTTTAATTGTGAAGCAATTTTTTTTATCGGCCCTACTGATCAATATTAAGTCATCGACAAAGAAAATATGTGACAAGGATGGGCCTTTGGTCGAGATTTTGATAGGCTTTTAATGTCATGCCTGGACTTCCCTTTCAATTTGCCTAGAAAGCATTTCCATACATAAGATGAATAAATATGCAGATAGGGGGCCTCCTTGCCTTATTCCCATAATTGGTTTGAAATATTCTGTATAATCCCCTTTAACCAAGATAGCTACACTACTTGAGGAGTTGCATGACATTATTAACTTCACTAGATTATCTGGGAATCAAAAGTAGATCAAGGTGTCTCGCACGAAGGACCATTCAATTTTGTCGAAGGCCTTTTCTAGATCAATTTTAAGAATCATATTAGCCTTCTTCCCTTTCAATTTTTGGAAATGGCTAATAACTTCTTGAATTATTATGGCATTATCTGTGGCTTGCCTATTTTTTAAGAAGATATACTGGCACGAGACTATTAAGGAGTTAATATGGGGCTTCAAGCTATTAGCTATTATTTTCGTAACGATTTTATATGTAGTATTGCATAAGCTAATGGGTCTAAAGTCTTTGAGATAGTTTGCTCCTTTCTTTTTTGGAATGAGGCATATATGAGTTGTGTTGATTTCTTTAGGGATGTTACAGTGGAGAAAAACCCGGGAACACAAAGAAGTTAGTGATTCTCCAACAATATCCAGTAATTTTGGAAAAAGTAGGGATGTAGTCCGTCAACCCCGAAGCTTTGTAGGGCTGGATTGATTTGACAACATTTTTTTATCTCTGCTTGAGATGGAGTTTCTCCTAGTGAATGAAGGTCGAGTGAGTGATGATGGGGTTCTATGGGAGGGTTAAGCGGATTAGCTTCTTTGGATGTTTTGAATAGATTAGAGAAAAAGATCTGGACTAGACTCTTTATGCCATCGTATTCATATATCCACTGCTCATTCTCATTTTGTAGAGCTATTATACGGTTTTGGCGCCTTCTATTTAAGGTCGTTGTATGAAAGAA
Organism: Solanum stenotomum; assembly: GCF_019186545.1. NCBI lineage: Eukaryota > Viridiplantae > Streptophyta > Magnoliopsida > Solanales > Solanaceae > Solanum > Solanum stenotomum. The sequence goes on from NC_064293.1 coordinate 11,073,980, forward strand.
TCTTGTATTAGAGTCTCTCCCTCGTTGAGCCAATTGACTCTGAATTTTAATTTCTAGAAGTCTTCCTCTAGATTTAGGATGAGGTTATATTCTTGAATGAGTGTAGCCTCTAAATTGCAGAAGGATGAGCTAGTAGGATAGTTAGGAGATTTTTGTAACCCCTCCAGCCTTTTTAGTATGTTTCTTTTTTTATGGAATATGTTATTGAATTTAGTATAATTCCATATTGAGACATTTTTCTGGAAATCAGAGATGGCGTCTGAAATGTTTTCTTTCCTATCCCAGCTATTTGTAATAATGTTCCTTAAATCTGGGTGTGAAATCCACATCGTTTCGAAGCGGAATATCTTAGTATGACTGGACGGTCTAGCATGAGTTAAGGATAAAATGAGGGGATAATGGTCAGAGTGAGTACGGGGTAGGTGATGTAATTGAGCATTTGGAAAACATTGGATCCATTTTTCATTTGCCAAGAAGCGATCTAATCTTTATTCTTAAGATGTTTATTTAGCCAAGTATATTTCCCGCCTTAAAAGCCCAAGTCTATTAGTTCGCAATAGTTTATTACATTCCAAAAGTCATTTGTACAGAGTTTGTTTATCAGCCTTCCCCCTATTTTTTCTACTTTAGTCAAAAGTTCGTTAAAGTCCCCATCTATTATCCATTTACCGTCATAGGTGTCATTTATTCTCCTAAGGTTGTCCCATAGAATTTTACGTGAGTTTAAGCAAGTGCTAGCATAAATGCAACTAAGAAGCCATGAGTCGTTAGATGAACATGCCTTAACCATTGCATGTATTTCTTGCCCAGTTGTAGCGATGTCATCCAACTCCAAGATAGAGTCGTCCCAAAGGATAACCATTCCTCCGGAATTTCCCATTGTTGGGACTTGAATCATTGAATTAAAGGGGAAGTCATCCACTAATTCCTAGTAATTTTCCATTTTAGTTTCTATAAGAGCAACAAGAGGTGGTCTATGATAGTCCATAAGGGACCTAAAGTTCATCCTAAATTCCAGTATGTTTCCTCCTCTACAATTCCATATAATGAAGTTCATGGAGCTGTTGAGGTTGGGTGGGTTTGTTTCCGTCATTGGAGCTGGATTCAGCTAGTTTCCAATCGTTATCGTTAGGTTCATTATTACTATAAAGTTTCCTATATCCGGGGTGCATGACGATCTTATATCTAGTGAGTTTTTTTTGTAGATTCAGGGGACAAATGAGTATGCATTTTTTTACGAATCTCTCTTTGAATAGCATTACTTTTATATCCTTTAGAATCACAATTTCTGTTCGTGTCTCCCTCAAGAGTACTAAGGCTTCCTCTAACTCTCCTAGACTTTGATCCACTTTTATGTTTTGCACTAAGTTCTCTGGGTGGGGGACGAATATAAGGAGGTACCTGGGAAGTTGAAGCCCCATGGCGAAGAGTTTCCAGAGGTGTTGTTTCCAATGTACTGGCATGGATGATAGGTGGGTTGATCGGAGAAACCTCTGGGGCTACCACAAAGTAGTTCCATGGAGTTATCACAACTTCTGGGACCTGCTGAAGAAAAAAGTAAGGAGGGAATATGACTGGGTCTTGTGATGTTACCTGAACCAAAGGGTTGAGTAATGACATCTCCTAAGTGGGCACATGGTAAAAGACTGGGGAAAGGATAGAGAAATGGGGCACTGGAGAGCAACACTCATCCATAGATGGGTATTGTAGGCTTCCATTGCTAGTCTCATCCCCTATGAGACTACCTGTGCTATGAATGTCGGGTTCCATACTACTATAACAACTTCCCGTTCGTCCACAGTCACTGAGAACAACAATGCATGATCCTGCATGCCCATTTCCACCTAAGAGTGTGGGAGAACATTTTGAGGGGAGGCCTGAGTGGCATAAAAAGGGTTCCCTCCTACCGTTACTAGGAAGGTTTGGAAGGGAGAAAGAGGATTTGGAAAGAGGGATGGGGGGTATGTTTGGGTCCTGGGTTTTGGGTATGAGTGTGTCGAGGATTGTATGGAGGGATGCTCATGTTTGATAGGGATCTCATTTGTTGGGATGAGAGTGGAAGACGAGGCATAATGGTTGGAAGGACAGAGATCAGTAGTAAGTGCATTATTGGGAATATTAAATGTTTTACAGTGTTTATTGCTTAAAGTGGTACTAGGAATATTCAAGTTTTGGATTTTATCAGTAAAGGGGGTTTCTATATATAGAGGGTTATCTAGATATTTAAGGGGGCCACTAGGACTAAAGGTCGTTTTCTCCTCATCACATAAATTAGTTTTAGTAGTTTAAATATCTGGGAGATTGTCTAGTTGGATATAGTTATGTAGGGAGGGGGTTGACTAATGGGATGGTATTACACTTTCTCTTGGGATCGAGGAGTCGATTATCATTTCCTCTATGTGAGTAGGGTGTGAACTAGTAGAAGTTGTAGGGGCCAAACTAGGGGGTGTTATAGGTTGGTAATGTACTATACAAAGGGTTTTTGGTAAAAGCTCCATTCTTGCGGAGCACTCAACTTGGCAGATATTTCCTGAATTTTTAGTATTAAACAATTTGGGGTATTTGTTATTTTTTCTAAAATCAGCTTTAATGACGTCACTTGATCTGACATAGGGACCCCTGTTCTTTGGTACTTCGTGTACCTAGCTTTGTGGTCGAGTTTCCAGAGTTGTTGTGGTTATTGATTTCTTAAAGAGGTAGGGGGTATCTCTTGGGTTTGACTCTGGAAGCAGTCATACGATTTTTTATCGTTTGAGAGGATCTTATAATTTTGTTTATGGCTTTCTATGGATTCGATAATGTTCAGACTTTTTCTATATTTAAAGATTTTGGAATCAAGGAATTTACCTATAGATGCTTCAAATAAATTGACTACCTAGTTCATTTGTGGTTCCCGGTCGCTTGTATTGTTTTGATCATCTGGAGTAGTTGATTGTTAGCCATTTTTCTATTGCGATGTTCTGTTGGGTCTCGACTTTGTGTTTTTCTTCGTGTGGTTGAGCGGCTTCTTTGTCGATGGCCATCTTGGCTAAGTTGCTTTTGGTGGCTTCAGTAGTCGGGCAGTTGATGGTGTTGTGGCCCAGCACTCCAGAGTTATTGCAAAATATATATGATCCTTCATAAACTATATTTTGCTTGTGGTGGCCAATGTAAATAAATTTTTGAACAGGCGTGCCTAGAGGGACTTCAACACATATGCGCGCATATCGGCCTCTTAGTGTGGCTGATGTGCACACATCCGTTTTGACTAGTTTGCCTACTTTCCTTCCGACTCTGGCTAAGATTGAATGGTCGTAGAATTCGGTGGGGAGTTCAGGCAATCGTAACCATATGACTGAGAAATTTTCCTTTGTTTCTGAGGCGACGAAATTCGGGTGTCATCTCTTAACTGAGAGGAAGTATCAATTAATGAACCAGGGGCCATTCTGAAGTATCAATTGGAGATTTTCTTCCTTCATAAATTTGACTATGTAATAGTCGTGGCCTAAATCAATTAAGATTATCTCTTCAGTAGCTCTCCATAGTGATGAAAGCTTTTTTTTTTTAGATATTGGTGGTTTATTCTTTTGCCTAGGACTTTGATAATAACAGAGTATACCCAAGGTCTGTAGATTCTCTTTTTATCATCCTGGATATAAGGTCATCTTTAGATACATTAATAGGATCTGTGTTGTGTCCATATCTGTCTCTCTCACTTACGTGACTACTGCCTCCAGGTGCCTCAGTATCTAGTAGCATATCTGAGATTCTGTTATCGTCATCCGGTGTTGCTCTTTTCAATAGAGGAACTGGAGTTATTAAGATGCTCTTAAAGGTCGAGTTGGCCCCCTCTAGTTAAGAGTTTTGTATCGTTTTTCCTAGGATGTGTGGTGGGGCAAGTGGATTCAGATCAGCTTGGCAGAGTGACATGTTAATCTGGGGTGAAATCTAGAGAGAAGGTAGACTCTCTCTTCTTAAATCTTCCTCTCAATAGAGGAACTGGAGTTATTAAGATGCTCACATTTGAGAATACTGGAATTCTCTAACTTAATATAATGTCAACACACTAATTGATCATAAATGATATATTAATTAAATGTGATAATCTTATTAGTAAAAATAAATTAGGTGGTACATTACTTAGTAAAATTGTGTACAATACTTGCACATTTCATGTACATAACAATACTATCTTACTCTTAGTTAATCTAGTAGAATAAAATTTATGATTAACATCTCATAATTCAGAATGAATAATTTTGATAATGTGACATTATACTATTATATTGTAGGTTACTAAGTAAAATTGTTTGCAATAATTACACGTATCATGCACATAAGTTATAACAATACAAAAAAAATCTCATTATTCTAGTCTAATAAAATTTATAATTAATATCTCATAATTCAAAATAGAGAACGATTTTCAATTTTCCATAATAAGACATTATACTATTACATTATAGGCTGCGTAATAAAAATGTGTATAAAACTTGCACAGATCATGCACAAATGCAAAATACAAATATAATAGGTTTCTTTGTATATTTTTCTCTTAAATTCAACCCCGAACATTTATCTCTCTTTAGTTATCTTTTTTTTTTTATCATTACTTTTCTGTTTAGTTCTACAAGGTAGAAGTTTGAATAATTTGGCAAGCAACTAGTTATAACTTATACCAAAAAACGTACATCACTACCTTTCAATATTAGTAATTCTTTGAAATCTTTTTTATTCAAGAAAATTTCTTTAAAAGCCTTTATTCTGATATTTTTTTGCACATTGCACATACATGAAGATAAAGTAAATAAATTAAAATTGATAAATAAGTACACTTACATGGTATAAATACAACTTTACAAATCATATACTTTATATAATACATAGAGTAATTATTACAATTTGCACTAATAATAACACTAAATTAAATAGAAACATATAAGTGAAAATGAAATAACTCTACAAATTAATCAAATTAAAGAGTTTTTATCTCTAGAATGTCTAACTAATTAATTAATTCTTTATAGTTGATCCACGACCTATAGACATGGCCATGGTTGCGACGATATGTTGGGCATATGATCTCCCAGCGCATCTAAATTGAAATGCACTCACCGTGGTACAAGCGAGTGCAAGGAAAAATATATATATTCTTCGTTGATTCAAAGTCGAATAAACATATCTGACATATATTGTTACCTAAATCTATATTTTCTATATCTAAATAGGGCACACGTGAAAACAAGAGAAGAGTTCCTTGCCCATATCTTTTAATGGCCCATTTCTGTCCTATTTTATAAAGTACAAACGTAAAAAGAAAAATAACACCTATGACCAATACTACTACTATAGCTTGAACTTCATGGTTGGATATATACTTTTTATTTGATTCTTTTACTTGTACGAGCAACATCATTAAAAGGTTGAATTCTCCGTACAATCAAAACTGGTCTATAATAGTTATTCTTGATAATATATAATAGAAAAAGAAATAATTTGAAAGAAGAAAGAAAATGTAGTACTTAAAGACTCACCTCTGATGAAAAATTAATGTGATAACCTTATTAGCAAAAAAAATTAGGTGGTGTTTAAATTTGTTTTTGCTTATAATTTTAGATAACATTTTTTTGAAAAAGTTGAATCATCCACAATTTAATTCATTCTTCTTTTTATTATGATATGTATACCCAAATATGAGACATTGTACATTGCTTGGTAAAATTATGTACAATACTTGCACATTTTATGCACATACCAGTAAAAAGAAACTATTTTACATCTTAACAAATTTAGAAGAATAAAATTAATGATTAACATCTCATTATTCAAAATAGAGAATAATTTCGATAATGAGACATTATACTATTATATTGTAGGTTACTTAGTAAAATTGTGTACAGTAATTGCACGTATCATGCACATAAGTAATAACAATACAAAAAAGAATCTTACACACTAATTAATGTAGTAAAATAAAATTTATAATTAATATCTCATAATTCAAAATAGAGAATGATCTCCAATTTTTCATAATGAGACATTATACTATTACATTATAGGTTGCTTAACAAAATTGTGTATAAAACTTGCACAAATCATGCACAAATACAAAATACAAACATAATAGATTATTATTTTTTTGTATATTTTTCTCTTAAATTCAAACCCCAACGTCTTTCTCTCTTTATTTGTCCTTTTTCTCTTCTTTTTTTATCGTTACTTTTCAATTTAGAATATGAGAAACAAGTTTGAATAATTTGACAACTAACTAGTTATAACTTATACTAAAAACGTTACGTCATTATCTTTCAATATTAGTAATTCTTTGAAATCTTTTTTATTCAAGAAAAATCCTTTAAAAGTTCTGTTATTCGATCTTTTGCGCATTGCACCTACATGAAGACAAAATCAATAAATTAAAATTAATAAATAAGTACACTTACATGGTATAAATACAACTTTACAAATCATATACTCTATATATAGTACATGGAATAATTATTACACATTTGCACTAATAATAACACTAAATTAAATAGTTGATCCACGACCTATAGACATGGCCTTTGTTGCAACGACATGTTGGACACATAATATTCTGGCGCATCCAAGTTGAAATACACTCACCATTGTACAAGAGTGCAAGGAAATATATATGTATATATATATACATATATATATATATATATATATATATATAAATATATATGTATATATATATATACATATATATATATATATATATTCAAAATCGAATAAACATATCTAAAATATACTGTCACCTAAATCTATGTATTCTATATTAGAATAGAGCACACATGGAAATAAAAGAAGAATTCCTTGTCCATATCTTTAAATGACCCATTTCTGCCATATTTTATAATGTACAAACATAAAAAAAAACACTTATTAAAAGAAGAACTATCTTGAATGAACACATTAACCAATTACACGAGGTATTTATAATATGTAAATATGATACAAAAGACTAAAGTATCCTTGTAGCTATACATATATATTTATCATTCCCCCTCAAGCGATGCTGGGTCTCGACAAATGTTGAGCTTATCACGCAAGAATGAAAATTGAGCATAAGGAAGAGACTTCATCAACAAATCTGCAAGTTGATCCGCATTTGGCACGTAGCGAACCTGTAGAACACCAGAAGCAACCTTCTCACGAACAAAGTGAATGTCAATCTCAATATGTTTAGTGCAAGCATGATGAACAGGATTGTGAGCTAAGTATATACTACTAATGTTATCACAGTAGATTGTTGAATAAGAGGATAGCTGAATATATAGATCACCAAGAAGAGAGAACAACCAAGATATCTTAGCAGTACCATGGGCAACAGAACGATATTCTGCCTCAGCACTCGAGCGCGATACAACCCTTTGCTTTTTAGAAGACCAAGAAATAAGATTATTACCAAGAAAAATGCAATATGCTGAGGTAGACCTGCGGGTGGTAGGACAACTTGCTCAATTTGCATCAGTATAACATGTTAATGAACCAATTGAGCCGCCTGGAATGAATAGGCCATAATTTATGGAACCACGCAGGTAGCGTAGAATACGTTTCACTGCAGTAAAATGAATGTCCAAGGGAGAATGCATGAACTAAGCAATCTGACTAACAGAGAAGGCAATGTCGGGTCGAGTAAAAGTTAAATATTGAAGTCTCATGAAGAAATAAAAGATATATGGTCTCAAGAAAAGAAGAAAGTGAAATTCTGGTGGAGATTGAAGTGCTAACAGAGAGATATTCGGAAGGTAGGCCAGAAAGAACTTGGAGAACAAGATCTGAATCAGAGATAGGATTACCAATTGATATCAAGGCATCGACAATGGATTTGAGGCGGTGCACATAATTAGAGATAGAAAGAGAGCCTTTCTTTAGATTATGAAATTGAACCTTAAGTTGGAGAGTTCAGGAACTAGTATGATCACGGAAAAGACGTTCAATCTGTAGACACACCTCGCGAGCAGTAAGACTGCTATTAGGACGAATAATAGCCTGAAGTATCTCTTGAGAGATTATAGCTTGTATCCATGACAAAACAATGGAGTCAAGTTGGACCCATTGTTGAAAAACATGATTAATAGTCGAAGTTCCATTCTCCATGGTAAGAGTAGGTTCTCGACATAGATGACTTCCATTGATGAAGCCATAGACACCATGTCCTTTAAACACGAGAAGAAATAACTCTCTCCAAAACATGTAGTTTGTATAATCAAGAGTGGTATGAATCAGATTTTTTATGTTGGAAATAGAAACGGCGGAATTCAGAATAAGAGGTGCAATGGGAATAGTAGCCATGGAAGTNCATTAGCAATGGATTTGAGGCGGTGCACATAATCAGAGATAGAAAGAGAACCTTTCTTTAGATTATGAAATTGAACCTTAAGTTGGAGAGTTCAGGAACTAGTATGATCACGGAAAAGACGTTCAATCTGTAGCCATGCCTCGCGAGCAGTAAGACTACTATTAGGACGAATAATAGCCTAAAGTATCCCTTGAGAGATTGTAGCTTGTATCCATTACAAAACAATGGAGTCAAGTTGGACCCATTGTTGAAAAACATGATTAATAGTCGAAGTTCCATTCTCCATGGTAAGAGTAGGTTCTGGACATGGATGAATTCCATCGATGAAGCCATAGACACCATGTCCTTTAAACACGGGAAGAAATAACTCTCTCCAAAACATGTAGTTTGTATAATCAAGAGTGGTAGGAATCAGATTTTTGATGTTGGAAATAGAAACGGCGGAATTCGGAATAGGAGGTGCAACGGGAATAGCAGCCATGGAAGTGGCAGAAGAGGTTTGAGTACTGAGCGAGGTAGATGAAACAATGATGATACGCACGAGAAAAAGAGTTACTAAGAGCCTGGGTATCTGATACCATGAAAGAATATTTATCTTGAATGAATACATTAACCAATTACACGAGATAATTATAATATGTAAATATGATACAAAAGATTAAACTATCCTTGTAGCTATACATATATATATTTATCACGTATGACTGAAGTTGCGACTGTAGCTTTAACTCCGTGGTTGAACATATAATTTTTATCTGATTCTTTAAGAGTGACATCGTCAAAAGATCGAATTCCATATAACTAAAAATCTGGTGTATAATTTAAAACATATTAAAGGTTATTCTTGATATATGTAATAGCAAAAAAAAAAAAAACTTGAAAGAAGCAGAAAATATAGTAATTAAAGAATCAATTCTAATGATAATTTAGGTAGGGACCAAGTGAACAATATGCTAGAGAAATGGACTCGTATTTTTGACAAGCAGAAATTACAGGATTATATAATCTAAGAGATTTGTTAAATTATGTAAAATTAATGTTAATTAGACTAAAAGATGTTTCACAAGTATCAACTTTAAATCCTTAAATGAATTGTTATGTACATCATCAACATTATGGTCATATCAAGACAAGAATCATTCAGACATTCAACACAAAAAAGCACATACATTGGGAATGAAAGACGCAACATAACAAATTCTTTTTAATTATATTGTGTTTGATTGACGGTATCAAGGTGATCAAATATTCCCGTAATAAAATTTATATTGTGTTTGCTTGATGATATATATTTATTTGATCAACCAAACACAATATAATTTTTTATCACAAGCTTAATTTTAAGATATCACATTTTACCCCATGTATCAAACAACGTCAATGTTTCTTCTTCTTGTTCAATTATTAGTTTTTGGCTTTTTTCCTATTTTTTCTCAATTATATGTTGTGTAAAACAAAACTCATGATTTTTGTAATTTATAGTGATAAATGGATAATGTTAGAGGTTAACACATGCCAATTTTTCCTATTGCCATCACGATCCAATTTCAACGTCTGATTGAATTTCTCCTTTTAACTCCTACTTGTTTCCTCTCCTAAACCTTGAGTCATACCGAGGTGGTTCTTCAATCCTCTTCTTCAATAGTTATGTGTTAGAGTTTCTCTTTACTCGTCCCCGAGCCATGGGAGAGAAGTGCAGGATAGAGGTCGCCTAACATGCACCAATAGAGAGTCACACCTATTGTTTATGAGATCTAATTAATGATATTATGTGACAAATATTACTTTTTTTAGTTAAGTTAGAATAATTTTGCTAGTTTTTAGAAATTAGGGTATAAACCATATTTAGAAAAATATATATTCAAATTCTACATATTCTCGATAAAAAGTATGGTCAAACACAACTATAATGTTAAAAATTCAAATTAAATAAAAAATATTTATTTAATAATATATTTATATTAAAGAGAATCCTAGGCCTGCCTACGTGGCACCATCACAATCTAAAATTTCCTTTTAAATTTATTTATTACCAAAAATAGCCTTCTCCTTTCATGAAAATATGTGACTTTTATAAAAATTTGTGACTTTTCTGAAGAGTTGCGATTTTTATGAAGAGTTGAGACTTTTATGAAAGGTTGTGACCTTTCCAAAGGGTTATAACTTTTCCAAAAAGTTGTGACATTTCCGATAAAACACAATAAACATTTGTTCACACTACCATTTGTTGTCTATAAATAGAGGGATTTCCTCTCATTTTAAAACNCCTTTGTTGTCAATAAATAGAGGGATTTCCTCTCATTTTAAAACAACGAAAATTCTGAACTTATTCTTCTGCACAAATTAAATATCCGCGTACTTTGCTCCTGTTGAGTGGCTCACTGACACTATTGTTTTTGTATCAATACACTTGTGTATAGAATCGTTCCATCCTGGGATGATCTATTTCTTTAAACATCGGGTACTAGAGGGGAATAATTTCCTTAAGGGGACATTGTGCATTCGGTGGGCTCCATTTTTTCCTTTCTGTTTCATTCTATTGTTATAGATCTTGGTATATTTTTTTACCGTCATTAATTTATGCTTATGATATTAATTGGTGTTTTTGAGCACATGTTTTAAGCTTTGTTATTTATGTTTCTGTAAAGCTAGGGCTTGTTTGGTGTGAGGGATTAAAAATAATAGTGATGGGATAAGGAAATAGTGATTGGATAAAAAAAATTTATGTTGTTTGGTTGCCATGTTTGGGATAACATATCTCACCATTTATATCATAGTGATGGGATAAGTTATCTCATATACATGGTGGGATAAGTTATCCCAGGATAAATCATGGGATAACTTGTTGATGTTCATCTAATTTACCAAAAATATCATATAGTAACACTACCTGGAGGATAAATTATAAAATCAAATTAAAGATGATTGATTGAAGGATGAAGAGAAAATGGTCTAACCCCCCCCCCCNCCCCCCCCCCAACCTATACCCAAAATCCCAACTACATACTCCAACTTTACGGGTGTCCTATTGCCCACCTGAACTTTATATTTCTCTATTTTCTACACACCTAAGTGCTGACCTGTCATGAGAGGTGTTCTCACCTCCTCTAAGCGTGTTAGAAGGTTAATTTTGACGAAAATTCCTCCTTCTCCAACGGTCATCTTCCCCACCTTTAAATAAACCATTATTTCTTCTTCCCCACCATTAACCCTTGTTCCTTTTATAAAAAAATTCACAATTTCCTCTCAAAATTAGGTAGAGTTTAGTTGTTAATGTTCATTTCTACTTCAAATCCTGAATTTAGGGTTTGTAATCTGCTCTAATTTCTTATTTAGGTCTCTAATTTGAATTTTAAATTTTCTCAAAATTCATCAAAAAAGTCAAATGAAAACTTGCATAAGCTTTGTATGGATGAATCAGACCCAATGCTCAACGTTGTAGTGAGATGCAAACACGAAATTTTGCTGAATTTGCAAACTGCTTGGTCGAAATTAAATCCGGGAAGAAGATTTTGGTCTTGCCCATGCTATGGTGTATGTGTTTTTTCTTGTATTTTTGCTACACTTTATTTTGAACGATGCTAATGCACTATTTTGGATCATTTTCAGTCTAAAACTTGCAAATTTTTTCGATCAAGGGACAAAGAAGAAGTGGATCCAAGATCAAGTTTTATCCTTCCAAGATTGGTGAACAAAATCAATGAGTTGGAGCAAGAATTATGTATTAGACAGGCTCATATTGACAACTAGAGGAACTCTAATTTGTTATTGGAGAGGAGACTCAATAGAAGGTTCAAATGGTGTAGGCTCAATAGGAAGATACTTTTGTGTATTTTGATTTGTGTTGTTGCTATGTTCATCAGCAACCAATAGTTCAAGTGCTGCATAGTTGGATTTCTCTTTGATTTGTATTGTTGTTATGTTTAATTAAAATTGTCAATGTATGTGTGTCATTTTGTATCTATGATGTCAATTGAAGCTTGTATTAATATGCAACACTTCATCAACAACCAACAACCTAGTCATCCATTCATACTTCAACATAGACAACACAACACCATTTGTAAAACACATAACCAACACAACATATGTAAGCACACCTGAATTGCCAATACAATTTGATAGACACCACAACAACCATTTTAAAACACAACATCATCATTCATTCATAAGGCCTCACATAAGGCAGAATTTACCAAACTAAAGTCATATTTACAAGGCCTCACATAAGGCAGAATTTACCTAAATATTGTCATATTCAGAAGCCCTTACATAAGGCAAAATTTACCAACAAACAAAATCCAAAATAGCAAGCCATTAATGCAACATGTATGGACTAACTTAAAAGTGCTTAAATACATCAACATCACTACAATTTTCATGGCATCTTTGACTGGGAAGAAGTGTCATTTTGACTCGAACTACTTCCCATTGTCTTCTTTCTTTGCTTCTCTCTAAGCTCATGAAGCTTGCTTGTTGAGATTGTTGTTTTACCATTCCATTTCAACTTAGTTGTATTACTTGGTGTATAACTAATGTCACCAGTTACATAAGATGATCTTGTCACTTTTGCTTGTCCAGTAGAGTAGATCTTACTACTTGGCATGCCAGGCTATAGTAAAATTAGGATTATATCAATATTTAAGTTGTTTAATTAAATAAAATTAGGATTATAATTCAATATTTAAGTTGTTAACATATATCAAAGACTCACATTCATGACTTTGAAGCCATTTGCAGCTTGGAATACACCCATTCCCACTCTTGATCTTTTCTCTGGAGATGTGTTTCCATGCCCCTACCTCTTCCTCTTTTAGTAGTACTAGCTATTGAAGATGATGCATGATAAGTAGGAGGAGCAGAAGAGGATGCAGGAAAATCAGTAGGTAGGAGAGGTGCACTAGGTGCTACTGATGATGTTTTTTTTGGTCTTCCTCTTCCCTTTTTTAGTGGAGGCTCACCTTCTGATGGTGCTGATGAAGTTTTCTTTACATATAAGAGAAAAAGTAAGTCATAAATTAAGAAAAAGTAAAACAAGTTCAAATATTACCTTTGGTTTGCCTCTTCCCCTGCTTGAACCTGTTGGTTCTGCCCTTACTGATGCAGTAGGTGATGTTGCACTTTGTCTTGTTGATGATTCAACACCTTCTCTTTGAGGACACCCTCTCTTGTTATGGCCTCTGACATGACATATACTGCATGTCATTGCAAGTCCAGTCCTAGGAAGCTTCCCAGATTTCTTTGTTTCTCCAGCTTCTTTCCTTCTTGCCTTAGGTGGCCTACCAGGCATGTTTGTGGTTTCTGGTGGCTCAATAGTGGGGTTTGTAGAAACTGGCCACATCTCCATGTTTGTGAGTGGTTAAATAACATTGGCATAAATCCTCAAGTAAGTTTCCTTACTGTAGCAACTGTCTATATAGTCATAAAGAGAAAACTTCTTAAAGTATAATGCAGTCACAACATGTGCACATGGTATGCCTTTTAACTGCCACACACTACAACTACAAGTTCTCCTAGCAATATCCACTTTGTGTTGACAAATCCCTTCTTCACTTCAAATCCAGCAACTTCATTAAACTCAATGGTACAGTCCATAGACCTACTAATGTTCTCCTCTAAAACCTTCAGAGCTATTGGAGAGAAATTACATTTCCAAGTAATTGGGAACTCCTTTAATTTGGCTATTTTTGTCATCATCTTCACTCTTATTTCTTCAAGAATAGTAATGATGGTCTTGTGTCTAGCAGCCAAGATCCATGCATTAAAACACTCAGACATGTTTTTGTCTACAGAGTCGCATTTTACTTCAGTATTGAAGTAAACTTTACACCAAAAATTAATGTTGTAGTGTCACGACCCGGGAGCACCCCCAAGTCGTAACAAGGCGTACTCGACCCCGAAGGGGTCTTATACAAGCCACATAGTCATTCATTGCATTCAATAATGAAAATAGTGCGGAATAATAAAAAAAAACTTATTTTCATCCACACATTTAAACTTCTTAAAACAACTTAAAAAAAAACACACAGCGGAAGTCTAAGTCTCACATGGCCATCTTAGACACAGTCGCAAAACATAAGTAGGGACACGGCCCTTTACAATCAAAAGAAGTCTATTACATGAACAAAAGAACTTAAAAGTCTTGTCCTCGAATCCATGAGGACATACCAAGTCTTGGAGGAAAGCAATCCAACACTTCAAACTAGCTAGGAGGGATCACTTGCCGGAACCTACACTTATAGTAAAAATATGAAGAATATGGGTTAGTACACAAAATGTACTAAGTATGATGACCATGCAAAACATGCTTAAAAAGGGACATTTTAGTTAGAAACCATGCATTATGCCACCTTTTTGAAATATCATGAACAATAGCATAAAAGACATACAAGACAAGCATAACATCAAGTAAGTCATAATATCACCTTTAAACAATATCAACATGAAAACCTTTACCTTGGACCTTCACCTCAAGAAACCCTTATGCTATACCTCGTGCAATGTATGGATGACGTCCCATACCACCATCCATACTAAGGCACCACATTTAGGTCACTTAAAGTAACTTATCATTCCTTTCTTTCACCTTTGCACAATATTCATACATAAGAGGTATATCATTAATTAAGACATGACAAGGGAAAATAACTCGTAATATAACCCAAGTATAACATGCATAACATATTAAGCATTTAAGAGCCAACATTCTTTAATAACCTCATTTAGGGTACATTCATGTCACAGTCATTAGGATTTAGAGAAACTCACTATGACCCTCTCCAAGCCTACTCGTGCAATGTATAGGTAGCATCCCATACTACTACCTACACTTTGTAGAACCTGTCAAGAAACCATAATGAAATCTCACATGATGGGAAGTAAGCGTTTAACCGACATAGACCATGAGAGCTTGTCATGGAATCCGGTGTCATGAGTCCCCACACCGAAAAGAGGTGGTCTACTTGCCTAAGGAAGACCGGTATATATAGCTTAATGGATCCACTAGCTTCCTATGCGGGCACATAGTTTATGGGATAAGGTAGACGATCATTGAAACTCATGCCTAACTGTCGGGGGAGTTTCCATCTAACCAAATCCGCTCGGTGCTTAGCCTACATTCCCATAGAATAGTTCATTACTTTGACATCATCACACATGAAAGGGTGCCATAAGCCTACCGATTCAAGGTACATTATTTAACACATGAAAGGGTGCCATAAGCCTACCGATTCAAGGTACATTTAGGAAAGCTCATTAACTCCTCTTGAAAGGGTGCCATGGGCCTACCGATTCAAGTCTCATCATTAACCTTTATGGAAAGGTGCCATAGGCCTACCGAATCCAAGGTTCATTACTTATCATTAATGGAAGGGTGCCATTAGCCTACCGATCCAAGGTTCATTATAAGCATGTGTGGAAGGGTGCCATAAGCCTACCGATCCAAGGATTCAACAATCAACAATATAATCATTTATACAAGAAAATGATGCATAAGCCCTACCAATTCAAGGTATACTTTATATTGAAGAATCCTTCATATTATATCATCAACATTCATGAGTGTCATCAACACATCTCTGGATTTCCATACATCTCATAACTCAAACTTTAAAGCATCGATTCATCAATTCTCCATAGTTGGACATTTTGTCAAACACCTTGAAGGCATGTAATGGAATCAAAGAGCATGGAAAATAGGGTAGTAATTATGCAACCAAACCAGTGAACAACCTACAACAACACCTTTACATTCATAACATGATCACATTATCTTCATTGAATTCTCATTCGTATAATGTCATGATAACACTCCAATTTCTCATACTATGCCTTTAAGGCCATAAGCCTCACATACCAATACACCAACAATACACCATAAAATAAGCATGGGTAATGACATACTTCAACAATCTAAAGACCTTTAAACAAGTTTGATTCATATACATTCATTATCTAGCAACCCACTTCATAAAGGCATAAACTAGGAATAGAGAGAAATCATGGGTTCATGGAGTATTTTCATCTTAAATCGTCAATACAACAACAATATAACCATAAAGTGCCATTAGAAACCTTTTAAAACCATTTGGTGGAAGAACCCATGAGATTGAGTGAAAACCTAGATTTTTCATACTTTGAAATAACTTTGGATTTGGCTCCTTGAATGGAAAATTAGACAAGGATCAAGACCACCATACCTTTGCTATGATCTCCCACGAAATTTGATGAAGAAAGCCTTGAATCCAAAGCCCTAGCTCCCACTTCTTCTTCTTCTTAAATGGAGGATTGTAGAGAGGGAAATGTTTTTAGGGATGGGAATGAACTAATGGTATATAGGAAATAATATAAGTCCTTTGAAAAAAATGGTCCAACACTTAGAAAAAATTTCAGGCGGGTGAACAGTAAATGAACAGTAAAATCAGCTACTGGAATTTGCCTTTTTCTGCCGGACAGATTTTACGAAAATGGGCATAACTTCTTCGTCCGAACTCCGAATGAGGTGAAACGAAGTGAGTTAGGTAGCTAACTCAAAGGGCTTTCCATGGATATATTATTGGCCACCCAAATAATTTGTGTGCTAGGAGATATGACCCTCCAAAGTAGACCCTCGAAAAAGGCTTCACTTGGAAATTTCGGATTTTGATACGGTTGCTCTAAAATTTGGGTTAGACCCATTTCCCACTCAATTTGACCCCCTAAACAAGAATATGAAGTCGGATTTTCGAAAAACGAAACGGATCTTTTAATATACAGCTAAACAAGTTTCCGGTAACTTCCGAAGCACATTTTTAAGAACTTTTGGGTCAAATTCAAATATAATCATTTCATTAAGTTCTCGACTCCAAACTCACATGTGAGACTCTAATTTCACTCTATCATTTTCCGAGTCGTTACATGTAGTACATTAAGTTATCCATCATTTTTTCTGGACCTAACAACTTCATCTTCTCTATATTGTTCCTTAATTGAGACTCAAATGTACTCTTAGCTATCTTCCAAAATTGTTGTCTTCTTTGAAAACCCCTCCAATTCTTAGCCCAGTAAGCTAATATGTGCCTAGCACACATTCTATGTTCACACTTAGGTAATACATTTGTAATTGCTATAGACAGTCCCTGCAATAAATGATGATTAGGTCATAATTACATATATAAATTGAAAATTACAAAACAACTTCACATACCTTTTGCATATCTGTAATCAAGGTGAGACCTTCACCATCTCCAAGTCCCAGATCATCCCTTATGCACTTGACAAACATGGTCCATGTGTGTTTGTTCTCCTTTTCAACTACTACCCAAGCAAGTGGCAACATCTGATTGTTACTATCTCTGGCCACATCAACTAACAGTTGGCCTTTACAAACACCTTTTAGGAAACAACCATCTAAGCCTATGCACTTCCTACAATGTATCCATGCCTTCTTTAAAGCATCAAAACAAATGTAAAAACTCTGAAATATTGATTTGCCTTTTGCATCAGGTTCACCAACTTTTACAACACAACTGGTCCCTGGATTGGTCCTCAACAATTCAACCTTGTAGTCAAGTATTCTTCCAAATTCCACAACATGATCACCCATTATATCTTTCAATACTTTAGCTCTTGCTCTTCTCACAGTAGTCTTGCCAACATAAAGTTTTAACTTTTTCCTAATCATCTCCTGCAACTTGAAGACTCTTATGTTTGGTTGCTCAGTTATTCTTCTCTAAAGGCTTTAGATAAAAACTTTGCATTGCACAAGTAATTTCTAGTTGTCTTGTTGCAAGTATGCTTTGGATAGTAAGTTTTTATCATGAAATTATTTGTTGTCTTATCAAGACATCCAAACAAAAGCCATGGACAATCATCTTTCCATCTAACTCTAACTCTAACTTTCTTTGGCTCATTCACCCACTTCTCCACTTGAACCCTCCTTTTAACTGCATATTTAGTTATTGCTTGTCTAAATTCTTTCACATCTTTAAACACCATGCCCAACTGCCACACAACCTTCTGTGCAGTAGGATCATGAATGATTTTTTGAGTTTTTGAACTCCTTTTTCTTGACAACTTTACCCTTCTTGATCTACCAGATTCATGTTCATCATCATTACAACACCCATCTTCCCTTCATGACTTACTTTACCTGTTTCAGTTTCATCAAAACCTAGATCTGGTCCAGCTTCACCTACTGGTACCTCTTCATTGTCAGCTGCTACTCTTTCCCTTCTTTTTTCAGCCCTCAACTCCCTAACCTCCTCATGTACATCACTACCATACTCTTCCTCATCATCATTTCCAACTAATTCAGCTTCAGACTCAACACTATCCTCAGTTGAATAATCAGAACCCTCTACTTCTTCTTCTGAGAAATCAGGTCCAGCAGGACCAACATCTATATCATCATCAGTAGCACCATTTGCAGTAGCACTATCTACAGTAATAGTATTGAAAGGAGGTGTGGTAGTGAAATGAGGTGAGGTTGAAAAAGTAGCAACAAGGTCCTCACTGTTTAAATGGTCTTCACCTACCCCAAAGTTAAAGTTTTCACTCTCACTAGGCCTTGTATTAAAAGTTGAACCAGATTCTCCCATATCCACATGACTACCATTTTCTATTAACATGGGCCCCGCAATTGCCTCATCAACCAAATGCCTAACAAATACCTCCACTTCATCCCCATCTTCCAAGGAACACATCATGTCTAAAATATCCTTATCATTATCAATATATACCAAAATGCCACTGTTAGGTGCTTTAATACTAAAGGTGCAAGTTGTACTATATCCCAATTCTCTAATGTAGTATTTCAACTCAAAATATGACACTTTATCTATATCAACATCCAAAAATTCTGTAACTTTTCCACCATTACATATTGGTTCCCCACTACATAAATCTAACACCCCACCATGGTACCACCTTAGAGTAATCAAAGTAAACCCATTCATCTCTTACCTGAAGGTAATAAAAAAATAGAATAGTAATTATAGACATACTCTAACCTGAGGGCAATCCAAAAAATAGAATAATACTTAAAAACGAACATAATACAACACATTAGCAAACAAACAAAATACAACACAATACTTATCTTCTCTATGAACATAATCTATGAACATAAATACAACACAGTAGCAGACTAGCAACTTCTCTATGAATATAATACTAAGAAGAACATAAATACAACACTCCATGAACATAATACTAAAACAAACATAATACAAAATTATGCGACTTAGACGAGAAAAGGAAAAACCTAATTTCATGAAAAATGTGGTATAATATGGTGTAAATGAACACCTAACACTATAATCGTAAGCCACACATAAGATTTCACACAATGTTGCTCTTAATTTCACGAATCAACGGAAACCCTAGGGGATAAATCACAAACTCGAAATAAGGGATAGAGAACTAACCTTTTACTAAATCAGTTGATAAACTACGAAATGAAGTTAACAATACACAACAAAATTGTTTGATGATACCAAATTTGTTTGATGATCACCAGAAATGCATTGCTAATGGAGAAGGATTGAAAATGAGAAAGGAGGATTTTTTTTCTTTTACGTTTTAGGAGGGAATGAGGGAAAAACAAGAAATTGGAGTTGAAGAGGTGGGGGACCCAGTGCGTGGAATCACACAGGCCTAATTATTTGTTTATGTGTTGAGGTCAGCACTTATTTGTGTAGAAAATAGAGAAATATAAAGTTCTTGTGGGTAATAGGACACCCATAAAGTTGGAGTGTGTAGTTGGGATTTCGGGTATAGGTTGGGGGGGGGGTTAGATCATTTTCTCAAGGATGAATGATAAGATGTTATAATTATCATTTTTCTTTACATTATTAATGTTCGTTACTACGTAATATTGTATGTAAGACAACATAGTGTTTTAGTTTTAATGACCGATATATTTTGAGTATTATTTTATAAATTTTGTGATATCAAATTCCCATACAAAGCGCGAATAATTTTACTAGTATTAAAATAATATGAAATCCAAAAGACTATCCTAGTAGTAAAATAAAAGAAAAGAGAAAGAGGAAAAAATATATGGCAAAAAGACTATAGAGGAAGTAAAATAAAAGAAAAGAGAGAGGAAAAAATAAATGGCAAAAAGACTATAGAGGAAGAAGAGGGAAATATGAGCAGCCCTTGATTAATTTGAGATTACTTACCTTTGCTCTCGCCGGCTCTTCTCTGGGTTTTTGGTTAAAACTTAAAACCCCAACGCCGGTCTTATCCTACTTGCTCTCTGGTCTTCAACTTTCTCAACCATGCCATTACTCTCCATTTCCCAATTTCATGACTAGATAACACCTTAATTATGTATGCTTCTACTACTACCACATTCTTCACTCTTCAAAATCCATTCTTGAATCGCCATAGCCATTCCAATTACCGAATTCGCTCGAAAAAGCTCTCTTCCCATGAAGCAGATAAACCCAAAAGTCCTCTACGAATTCCTATTACTTCAGCCCCAGCTAGACTTATAAAATGTTCTATCACCCAAAAAGACAAAAACCCAGTTAGCTATGATGACCAAAATCCTCTTAAACCCATTTTAAAGCCTGTAGTGTACACATTATTCTCTATTGCTTTGGGATTGTGCCCGGTTCTCGGGTTTCAATTCCCTGCTACTGCTTCTGTTGCTGCTGCACCTCCCCCTGCCGCAGCTGAGCTGATACAGAAAACTAGTAATAAACGGAAAGATGTCCTTGAGACTAGACATGAATATTCACATTGTACTAAGAGATTGTTAGAGACGGTTTCAGGGTTGCTTAGAATGATAGAGGAAGTGAAATCTGGTAAAGAGGATGTGAAATGTGTGGAGGAAAAGCTAAAGGAGGTCAACATGAAGAGGAATGAGTTGCAAGAGGAGATCATGAATGGTCTCTATGCGGAACTGAGATTGTTAAAGGGAGAAAGAAATGCCTTGGTCAATCGTTCCGAGGAGATTCTTGATGTAGTGCTGAAGATTAAGAGGGAGGAGGAAAGTTTATTGAAGAAGGCTAAGGGCAATGAAAAAGATGCAGTAGTAAAGGAAAAAGTTGCAAAATTGGATGAGGAAGTGAGACAGAGTGATGAGGAATATAACAGGGTATGGGAGAGGATTGCAGAGATAGATGATGAGATTATGAGGAGAGAAACACTTGCATTGAGCATTGGTGTGAGGGAGCTTGCATCTATTGAGAGGGAGTGTCAAATCTTGGTTACGGAGTTTCTGAGGAAAATGAGGCTGCAAAGCGTTGAGAGGTAAGACATTATTAGAATTTTAGTAGCTTATACATGCTTTTTTTGATGTATAATAGTGCACCAGATCTTTTGTACGAGCAATGGTAGCAAAGCTTAATTAATCTAAACAATGGATATTGGCATTGAGCCTTATTATTTATTTGAGCAATTAGGTTCTGGGGATATCTTGGGAAGGAACTGCCCCTTTGTGCATGATAATTTAGTTGGCACCTAAAGCAGATGGCTCTGTTGTGAACTGATTGCTTTTACTTTCTTTTAGGATTTAACCTCCTAAATTGCTTTGGTATTTTCCAGCAATTTATTATCTAGACGTAATGCTTAGTTCACTGTTATATTACCTATAATTTAATTCCATCTCCAATTGTACCCGTTCCTTGGTCACCTAATCTACTTTATGCTGGCGACTAGATAATTGACATTTAGCATGTTATTCTTGTAGGCTGTAGATATCCTTTTGTTCTTAGATGAGGTTAGCTTTGTTTACTACTATTTGTAACAAGACTTGCTATTTGATGTTGTTTGTGAACTATATTTTCCCAATCATTTACATTGCTCTATATACTTGTGTGTCTTTGCAGCGTGCCTAAAAGCCCTCTCACTAAGCTTTCTAGATCTGAGATAAAAGAAGAATTGCAAATTGCTCAAAGACATTTGTTGGAGCAGATAGTTCTACCCAATGTTTTGGAAGATGATGACAATATACTCCTTTTTGATCAAGACTCTATGGTATTTGGTCAGCGAATAGAACAAGCACTTAAGGACTCAAGAGAGATGCAACGGAATCTCGAGAGTCGTATTAAGAAAAAAATGAAGAGATATGGCAATGAAAAACGTTTTGTTGTAAACACTCCGGTGGATGAAGTTGTCAAGGGTTTCCCTGAAATTGAATTGAAGTGGATGTTTGGAAACAAGGAGGTTGTAGTTCCAAAGGCCGTTAGCCTCCACTTGCATCATGGTTGGAAGAAATGGCGTGAGGATGTTAAAGCAGACCTCAAGAGGGATTTGCTGGAGAATGTTGAGCATGGTAAAAAATATATGACTGAGAAACAGGTAACTTTTGCTGAAATGCTTGGTTCTTCCTGCTTATGCTAGGTTGTGCACTCATCACTTCTACTTTTACTTTCTATTACTATATATCAGCACTTTGATCATTTAGCAGTAAATTAATCATCTTGGAATTCCCGTTGTTGCTCATCGCTATTGATAGCTTATCTTTTTCTCTGTAGTAAGATTTACTTTGTATACATTACCACTTTTCAGGAAAACAAAGAAGTAAAGAGTTACTTTGTATCCATTTAGCTGGTGTTTCTTAGTTACTGATTTAGTCTCATATCTTGGTCTTCAATTTTGTGATCTAGAAGTTAAAGACTCTGCATTGAGTGAGGGGTTTGTACATTATAGTTTGTGGGGTTGTGGTCTCATGGATAAATAGATGCCTGTTAGGTAGGATGAGAAGGTGCGATTTAGAAAACTACTTGCTTTTACATTTTAAGCATTTTGAATGACCTGGTTATGGTATGGAAAGAGTTAGTAGTTAATTGATAGAAATATTGAGCTAAAAGGTGGTCTAGCTATTACTTTACAGGCTATTACAAGTTGCTGGCTCCTGCTATCTTTGTCCCAAGAAATTCTATTACCAGATTGGTCGTATTGATTAAAGGTACTCTATTTTGTGACTTCTCAAAAAATAAAAAAAGGGAAGCAAAGTTCTGGACTTTACTTAATGGAGAATGAAAATATATTTTCAGGGTTTTTTGGGAACTTTTGAGCCTCGAGATCAACCTCGCGTTTTTGCATCTTGTAATTGACGTCTTCAATTATTTCGTGATTTACATCTGGAACTTGACATAATGTCAATTGATGAGATGAGTGGTGAAATTAATGATAAGCTGAAAGTTTGGAGACATGCCCTAGAGTCTAAAGGTTTCAAATTAAGCAAGACTAAAATAGAGTACTTGGAGAGTAAATTCAGTGGCATAATGCATGAGGCGGAGATGGAAGTAAAGATCGATGTCAAGTCATTTCCAAGAGAGGGAGCTTCAAGTATCTTGGGTTTATTATACAAGGAGACGAGGAGATTGATGATGATGTCACACATCATATGGGAGCTGGGTGGGTGAAATTGAGGTTCACTTCCGGGGTACTGTGTGATAAGAAGGTGTTGTCTAGGCTTAAGGGAAGTTCTACATAGTGGTAGTTAGACCCACATTGCTGTATGGGGTAGAGTGTTGGCCAGTCAAGAATGTCTATGTTCAGAAAATGAACGTAGAAGAGATGACGATGCTCGGATGGATGTGTGGACATATTAGGAGAGATATGAGTAGGAACGAAGTTATATGGGGCAAGGTGGGATTGGCTTCCATGGCAGACAAAATGAGGGAAGCGGGGTTGAGATGATTCGGGATTGTGAAGAGGAGGTGCGTGGATGCTCTAGTTAGGAGGTGTGAGAGGTTGTCCTAGCAGGAGTTAGGAGAGGTATAGGTAGGCCGAAAAGAAATCAGGGAGGGGGGTGGGGTGATTAGACAGGACATGACACAAATTCAGCTGACTGAGGACATAACCCTAGGTAGGAAAGTAAGATCGAGGATTAGGGTAGAAGGTTAGTAGTTAGTTGAGTATTGTTGCACTTTTGGTGGGGGAGGCAGGGGGCAAGCCCCATCTCTTCCCTATTAGTATTAAGAAATTACGTAGTTTATTACTCCCTCCATTCCATATTAACCTAAGTTTTGAAGCATTTTTCATTTTTCAAATTAACTTAATTGTTCAGTTTTCAAGACTACTTTTAGAGTGTTCTTCCAATTTTACCCTTCATTAGTTAGTATTGGAATTAGTGATTAATTAATATTTAGTTATTTTAATCATAAATTTGACAATAATTAATAAGGGTAAAAATGGAAAAGATAGTTCAATTTATGTCTTAATCTACTTTTCTTAAAGGGCGTGAAACACCTCAAAACTTAAGTTAATATGGAATGGAGGGAGTATTCTTCAATGTGTTTTATTAGCTGTTGCTTCATGTGCTTTGTATTTGGATATTTTGCTGAAACTTTTTCTTCTTGCAACCCTGCTTCGATTAACTTCTCTTTTGATCCGAAGGTCTATCTGAAACAACCTCTCCACCCCACGTGGGTAGGGGTAAGGACTATGCACATCTTACCCTCCTCAGACTTCATTTATGGGATTACACTGGGTATATTGTTGTTTTGGTTCCCTAATCTGTTGGTTCTATTTGAAAACTATATTTACCTATAATGATGCCATTGCTTTTCTCCGTGCAAGACACCATGCTCTATCAATGGTGGCATCTGCTTTATGATGACGTCCAAATTCTTATTATAGGAAAGGATCCTCCTGGATCGGGATAGAGTGGTGGCAAAATCATGGTATAATGAAGAAAGAAATAGGTGGGAGATGGATCCTGTGGCTGTTCCTTATGCTGTGTCCAAGAATCTTCTTGAGAGTGCTAGAATCAGACATGACTGGGCTGCCATGTATGTTATGTTGAAGGGAGATGATAAAGAATATTATGTTGATATCAAGGTATGATCCTCTATCTGCACAGTGATTCCTCTTTTTGATTTAAATGTGACATTGATTTTTAACCTCGTCATTTTTGTTTCAGGAATATGAAATGATTTATGAAGATTTTGGAGGTTTTGATGCCTTGTACCTGCGAATGCTTGCTTCAGGTATCCCAACTGCGGTTCAGCTGATGTGGATTCCTTTCTCAGAGCTGAACTTCCGTCAACAGTTTCTCTTGGTCACAAGACTCTGTCATCAATGTCTAAATGGATTGTGGTCTCTAAAACTTGTTTCACGTGGAAGAGACTGGATTTTGGAGAAATTCAGAAACGTAAATGATGACATTATGATGATGATTGTTTTCCCTACTGTGGAATTTGTCATCCCTTATCGGGTATTTATCATAGCCTGCACTTGACCCTGGTTTATTGTTTAATTTTCCTCCTTGTTTTTAACTGTGTTTTCAGAGCAGTCTCTTGCTGTTGTGGGTGTAGGTGAGGATGCGGCTGGGTATGGCGTGGCCAGAGTATTTCGATCAATCTGTTGCTTCAACGTGGTACTTGAAGTGGCAATCTGAGGCTGAAATGAGTTTCAGATCAAGAAAAAAAGATGATTTTCAGTGGTATCTCTGGTTTTTGATTAGAACTGCAGTATATGGCTATGTATTGTATCATGTGATTCGCTTTATGAAGAGGAAAATTCCACGACTTCTTGGTTATGGACCTTTAAGGAGAAATCCCAACCTACGGAAGCTGCAGAGAGTGGTATAGTTACCTCCTCGACTCCGCTATGTATCTAGTGTCTGGACAATTGTATGTTTCTGTTTAAGCCGTAACACAGAGCATTCTCTAATGAAGTGGGCCATAGCTTCTTTGCTATGATGTCTTAGTTATGACTCTCCCATTCCAGTTTATGTGACGGGTGACCCTATATTTTTTTAGTATGTTTAAAAATATGTCCACTTTCTAAATCTAGAAACATATTAACTTTAAATTCTTCATTTTGCCCATAATGAAAAGCTTTTATAGCCACACACATATTATAGCATGTTTAAGACCACAAGTTTCGGAAGTACTATAGCCATATTATGGCATATTTAATACTACAAGTTTCAAAAGTCTGCATTTCTTTCTTAAACTTTGTGCCCAGTCAATTAGGGTTACATAAAATGAAACGGAGGGGGTAATATCTCTTTACTATAAAGAGCATTTCGTTTCTCTACTGTTTCGTACGGTGCTTTTTGTTCTATTACTAACTCTTCTATTTAAGTGGTTCTTTGCAAAAACTTATAACTATGACACCCTTTAATTTGTTTATATATACACACATGTTTACAAAGCTTTTTATCAAGGGATTTTATTTGATCTTTCATCATTGGATGTTACTTGGATGTAGTTGAAGCTTGACTTTATTTATAAAATGTGTTTATAATTCATCCAAGGGTATGGCCTTGTCAACGAAGTGGGTTGAGAACCATGAGGTCTCCAACAGAGACAATATATATACATACATACATGTTTACAAAGCTTTTATCAAGGGATTTTGTTTGATCTTTCATAATTGGATGTAGTTGAAGCTTGAATTTATTTATAAAATGTGTTTATAATTCATCCAAGGGTGTAGCCTTGTGGTCAATGAAGTGAGTTGAGAACCTGAGACAAAAACGCTAGGTGAGTTCTTCCTATTTGTCCAAGCCTTGTTGATGGAGTTACCCGATACCTGTGTTGGTGGTGGGGATAGCAGGTACCTCGTGGAATTAGTCGAGGTGTGTAGGAGCTGGCTCAGACTCTAGGGTTGTAAAGAAAATGTGAATTCAAAATTTCAGGCACCCATATGGAGAAAAACCTAGTTCGTACCAGTAAATTGTGCTGATATTTAGAGTGCTGAGGATCTTTTGTGTGATGTTATCTCTGTTGTCACCTTTGAACAGGAGTATATCATCTTCTTCACTCTCATTTAAGTATCTCCTTTCCTTTCTTTTTGTTGTTGTTGTTAACATATCAAAAGGAAACGATAAAAGATAGTAGACAAGTTTGGGATCTTTTATTTCGATGATGGGACAAGAGCCTATTATAGTCAAATCTTTGAAATATTAGAATTGTATTAAGGATGCATGCAATGTGGTGGGACAAATAGGAATGTTGATAAAAGGTTTACATACACTTGTTTTGTTCACGTGATCAAGGGTGAAATAGAAGTGACATTGAGTTTCCGACGAGGATACTTCTAATTATGTAGCAAATACTCTAGAATTTCTTTTCTAAGGGCCTTTGATTGGCTTATCAAAATCTTTTCTGATTGTTAAAATTGATCTTTAGAGAATTCATTAAGATAATTAGTTTCGTTATTCTAATGAAACTAAAAGTTGAAAATGACAGAAAATATGCTGGATTCCGTTAGCTCCCTACTTAGCTTATTGTGAAAATACTTATGTCTTTTGTACATCTTGTAAACGGCACTATGTTTGTTCTAATTTTTCATAAGATTAACCCTACTTTAAAGAAAACAAAGTAGCCTAGTTGAATTAATCTTTAGTTATTAGCTCTAAAAATTGATTTTTGGAATAGTGTCCTAGGAAACTGATAAAATGATGAATTTAAACCAAGCAGTCATGAATATATATTCTTAAGAAAAATTAGTTGTCAAACTATATGCAAGTATGATTGAAGAGTGGAACTGGAGATTCGTTTCCCAAAGCTATCAGAAATCGTTGAAGTATGAAGAAAATAAATATCTAAATCACTAAACAAAAAGTGGGTTCAAATAAGATAAATCAAAATCGAAAACATGAGGTGTGTGAAAAGCAATGGAGAAAGGGGGAGGTAATTTAGGGGCATATTAGCGATATTAATTGGGTTTTCTCCTGGGGGGGGGGGGGGGGGAGGTTTGCATCGATGTTGATATAAACAGGATATTTAGTTTTCAGTCAAACCAACTAATGGTAAATGTGGAGGCTAGTGTGACATATCTTATCTGCATGTGGAGGCTAATACAATGTAGCCTTAAGGCTTAAGCTACCAGGCCACCCTTGGTCCTATGGTTGACATTTATATTATTCTTCTTCCTTTTGATCCGTTTACATTGATATTATTCTTCATCCTCAGGATCTGTCTACTACTGATCCTCTACTGCTGATGTACTTCATTAGCTCATCTGAGATTGCTGAAAAATATGTACTCCAGATATTTCTACCACACGTCCTTTCTGTAGTGTGAGGATTCATCATAAGAGCACAATGGAAGAAAACGATATGTATAGGCAATACATATTACTTGAGAATATGTTTTAGACATTAGAACTTTTGCAGTAGGTTTTTATGCTTTCTAGGAGTGGTTAACTTTTCAGAGATTTATACGTTGAGAAAATATACAATCTAGTACTTCTAAATTATATTTGCATAATATGGCATGCGATAGTTTAAATGGAGTAATGTAGTCAGTGAGGATTCCTATAGCCGACCCAACTTGTTTCGGACTGAGGTGTGGTGTGTTCTTTTTGCATTGTTTATTGTCCTTCCAAATTGGGTGTCAGTTCTGGTCTTCCAGGGCATTCTATGAGGAACTTGTGCTGCATCACCATCTCTTTTATCTCATTACTGTAAAGTTTTTTTTTTGGAATCTCAAAAAGATGCTTTTAAAATTGAAAACGTGCACAGGTTTTAGAATCCATAAAAGACAGAATGGGTTACAACTTACCCGTATATCAAGAACATCTTGATCAATGGTAGTCTAGTCGAGCTCATATCTTTGCTTTTCTGCAAAAGGTTTTACAATTCAGGACAATTTTTGTCCAAGGACAATTTCCTTGAAGGATTGTATGTGGTCAAATTATATGTTTTTGAGTTTTGCATGAGTCATTGCTAGATAACAACTTGCAACATTGTTACTTCTTGCAATAATTTCAAGTAAGTCATGTTTATGCATAATAATTGTTACAATTTGCTGCAGAAAGCATATTTTAGATTTAGGACAAGGAGAATAAAGCAAAAGAAGAAGGCGGGTGTTGATCCCATCAGTACTGCTTTTGATCAGATGAAGGTTTGCACTTTTGTTCTTTAACAATGACAGTTACCTTGGTATATTTGCTTTTGGTGATCAATCTTCTTTTTCTGTTTCCCAGAGGGTGAAGAATCCACCTATAAGTTTGAAGGACTTTGCAAGCATTGAATCTATGAGGGAAGAGATTAATGAGGTCGTAGCATTTCTGCAAAACCCTCGCGCTTTTCAAGAAATGGGAGCTCGTGCCCCTCGGGTATGTTACTGCAAGTGTTGTTTGAGAATTTCTTAGTTTAAGATGGTGGTGAATTTGCTTCCTTACTAGTGCATTTATGTGTAGAAATTTGTGACTATGAAAAGGCACTTCCAGTTTGTACTTTCTACTTAACAGTTATACATGCATAGACTAATCTATTAAATACCTTCACTTTCCTATGAAGAACTCAGTCATATGGTTGTTTAAATATCTTATGCAGAGCTAAGTCAAATAAACAATAAACCAGTTAGAAAGAATGATGTTGAGGATAAACTATTTCTGGTGTAATGCATTCTGATGTTTAAAATGAAGGTTATGTCCCCTCAACAATAATCATAATCTCTCTGGTCCTACAAGAAGGGTTCTTGCTGTATGTTGTAGTCAATTTGTGTATTCAGTAAAGTTCAATGGCTTTTCTATGTGCAGAGTCGAAGTTGTTGTGCTAACTTGACATCAAGTCAGATGTAAAGTGATCTAGATCTCCGATATATCACCTTTAGACTCCAATTGATCCTTTTAAGTCCTCGTGTATTGTGTTAGTTTTATCTTTAGGTAAGCTTTATTTCTGATACTGGTGCAACTAGATTCAGCATCTGCTTAATGGTGAAAGGAGTATAACACACACCAACTTGGGCTTGGTTAACAACATATAGTCATAATGCAATACATATAGTCATGCACAGTCATGTCCTATAATAACCCTCCATGAAATTAGTAATAAAAAATTGTAGGTACCATAATGATTAATGAGTATTCTTTGTAATATATGGCCAATCTACTGTATGATTAACAATGGTTCTTGTAAACGGTTACCACCGTTACACCAAAAAAAGCCCAGCAGCATTGTTTGTGTGTGCGTGGGAGAGTATATGTGCATATCCACAAAATATGTTAGAGCTAAAATGATGCTTTATGCTTGCACTAAACTCTATTTCATGTGTGATATGACAGGGAGTTCTTATTGTGGGGGAGAGAGGAACTGGAAAGACAACCCTAGCTCTGGCAATTGCAGCAGAAGCTAAGGTGCCACTTGTTGAAGTTAAAGCCCAGCAGTTAGAGGCTGGTTTGTGGGTTGGCCAAAGTGCATCAAATGTTAGAGAGCTGTTTCAAACAGCACGTGATCTGGTCAGTCTGGTTTCTTTGTGTATTGTATTGCCTCTCCTTACAATTTCCAATACTGGTTATGGTGTAATCTGCATCTTCTTCTTGTCGTTATTCTGAGATCTAAAGTAAATAAAGGAGGTAGAAAAGGGTCTTGTTGGAATTGGCTGCTGATATAGCATAAATAATGGATAAAGACATATTTCCCTTTGCATGCACTCATAAAAGTTTATAGATTTGTTTGCATGCATGTTTTTGTGGAAAGGAAACAAGTAAAACAAGTTTATCTTGGAGTGCAGCTCATAATTAACTTTATGCAAGAGCAAGACTGCTAATAAGAAATTTTGCAAAAACATACCTGTAAATCTTTTTTGTGACTTAGTGGGTGTTTGGATTGGCTTATTTAAGTAGTTTTTGGCTTTAAAGCCCATTTTTAATTTTGGAAGTGTTTGGGAAACACAAAAACACTTTTTAGGCTGAAAAGTACAAAAATGGCCAAAAGCCGAAATTTGGGTGTTCCCAACTTATGGCTTTTAGCTTATAAGCCACTTAAAAAAAGTCAATCCAAATACCCCCTTAATGTTATGATCTTTTCTCGACTGACCGAGTCTTTCACAAATAATTTGAGGACAAGTCAACAATACTGAAGGAATAATATAGTGTATCATGTCAAGGTACACATCTGGTGCATTTTTCTGAGCTGTTTTTTGTAGTGATGTCTGCTTACTTCCTTATCCTGTTCAGGCTCCTGTAATCATATTTGTGGAGGATTTTGACCTCTTTGCTGGAGTCAGAGGGAAGTTTATCCACACTAAAAAGCAGGATCATGAAGCCTTCATCAATCAACTTTTGGTGGAACTTGACGGGTAAGTGAGTTCTCATGATTTTTAACAAATTTAGTTATTGCAGCAACAGAAAAGCATCATCTTGATGTAAAACATTCATCAGGAAAATGGCCTCGTATAGCTATTGTTGAGTTACCCAACTCATCTTCTATAATAGTTGTCTGTTTTTGATGTGGAGAAGGAGAAGGTAGGCTGATATGAAGACCCGGGGCTTTGATTCAATGGTAAGGACACAATATTGGATGTGTGGATAGAGCGCATGCCATCTTGACATAGAGCCCAATATTTAAGTGGGAAGAGGGTAGAAGGGGAGCCGTACTTCCTCGAGTTTTGAACTTGTGGGTCAACTGATGTTGGTTAGCTATTCCCAGGGGATTTCTCGGTTGTCAAAAGAAAAAAAAAGGACTGATATGGTTTACTAGCTGTTAATTCTTCCATAAAGTACCATTGTTGATTCTGTAATTATTCTAAATTTCCTTTATCTTCTTTTACATTGTTGAGTTGTGTCTACCAACTCATATAAAAGCTTAATATATTAAGATATTAAGCTTTTATATGATGCCAAGGAGAGTAACCCAAACCCTGAAGATATGGAGTAGTTATGCCAACACCTCAGGACATACGGAGAGATGGAAAATCATCCCAGCTTGTATTTGGTGGTCAACGTGGAAAGAAAGGAACCTTAGATGTCATCAGAACAAGAGCAACACTATTCAGAAGATGAAGATGAATTGTCTTGTGTTGTTTCATTTTTGGTGTAAACAGGAGTATATGGAAGATCTAGAATCAGTTATGAATGTCTTAGGATCCCTGTAATTTTTGTCATAGGATTGAAGATCTTCTGTTATACTCTCTTTAATCTGTAGTTAGGAATCTGTAACATATTGTGGCAGGTTTTGATGTTTTGGAAATAGAAATACAAATGTTACCTTCTCAAAAAAATAAAAATAAATATTAAGATACATAATTGGCCTATATTAGGCTTAGCATATAGTTTCTCATGTGCAAGCCTAATTTTTTATTTTAAGCCAAGAACGTAGGGATATTTTGTTGACGGATGGTGGTGGGACTCGAATGTAGGACCTCTGTCACTTTGATATCATATAGAGTTGTGTCTGTCATTTTATCTAAAGGTTTAAGCTGGTAAAAGAAGGAAGAAGCCAAGTTAATTGTTTTTTACAACAGACATCTACAATGAGGTATGTCCATTCTCTCAGGTGAATATCATTGCCAATTTCATGCCAAAAAGTTAGACGGAGTTCAAATTTTGTGTTCCAAGTGAACAACCTAACATGACGAACAAAACCCTGCCTAGTAAGAGTAATATTAGTGCTCATTTAGCTATGGGAAATTCTCCATTGAATTTCCTTGAAACAAATTGTAATAATAAGTAAATGTTCTTATTCCTATCTTGGCATGCCTTTGGGAGCTAAGACTAAATCTTTGAGCATCTGGAATTCTGTGGTGGAAAAATGTGAAAAGAAGTTAGTGAACTGGAGAAGTCAATACTTATCCTTGGGTGGTAGAGTCACACTTATCAACAGTGTTCTTGATGCCAACCTATATGATGTCCCTCTTTCTCATGCCTGGGAAGATCATTCAGTGGCTGGACCAATCAAAAGAAACTTTCTTTGACAAGGTAATGGAGAAGGGGAGAAGAAATTTCATTTGGTTAAGTGGGATGTTGTTATATCCAACAAAAAAGAGGGAGGTTTGGGAATTAAGAATTTGAATGCCCACAATAAGAGCCTTCTGCTAAAATGGCTCTGGAGACTAGCAAATAGCAACAGATGATCAGAGCTTATGGATGGACATTATCATTGCAAGATATGGAAAGGAAGGACCATGGACTACTAAGGAGGTTAATACTCCTTATGGTGTGGGTCTATGGAGAACTATTAGAAACCAGTGGCCAAGAATGTGGAGTAACTCTGTGATTAATGTGGGAAATGGGAGGAAAACCTTGTTCTGGAATGATATATGGGTGGGACAAACACCTTTGAGACAACAGTTCCCAGACATTTATATTCTCAATCAGCAGAAAATGGCTACAATTCTAGAAGTCAGAAATGAACAAGGATGGAACCTGACTTTCAGAGGGTTCCTCAATGACTGGGAAGTGGAGAGAATGACTCAGTTCTACAATACCTTGGAACAAGCCAAGAACCTCACTTGTGAGGAAGACAAATTGATATGAAAGCTGGAGAAAGATGGCAAGTTCAAGGTGAAATCAGCCTACAAATTACTAGACATTTCAACTGAAACCAAGGAGTTGTGGCCTTGGAAGATGATCTGGAAAGGGAAGATACCACATAAGGTGGCTTGTTTCATATGGCTTGTTGCAAGACAATCTTTTCTGGCTCAGGACAACTTAATGAAATGAGGAAGGAACTTATGCTCCAGATGTTTTTTTTGTGAATATGAGACGGACAATAAACCATCTTTTTTTGCATTGTAAAGTGACTGAGAAACTGTGGAAGTATTTCATTAACTTGAGAGGTATCACATGGACTATGCCTAGAAATACTACAGAAGTCCTAGCATGTTGAAATAGAGATGGAAATCAGTCAGGACACAAGGAGAGATTGAAGATTGTCCCTGCTTGCGTCTGGTGGACAATATGGAGGGAGAGAAATCAAAGATGTTTTGAGAACAAGAGTATCCCTTTCCAAAGCATTAAAATGAATTGTTTAGTGACCTTTTACTTTTGGTGTATTCATACTATTCCCAAGGATCCGGGGGACATCATCCTATTCTTAAATAGTTTATGAGGGAGATAGGTGTTTAGATTCTTTTTGACAAACCCTCTATACTTCTCTGTTTATAATACCAGTTAACTTTCTCAAAAAAAAAAAAATGTTCTTACATTAATCATTCCTACTGTTAAGACATTACATCCTACTAAGACATAATGTTCTGTTCTTTTTCTTCATCATCATCCTGCTTTTTTTTTTCTTTGAAATTGGTAAATTGTATTCATCAGCATTAAGGGTATGCTGGCCACCTCCAAAAGTGAGCAATTACAAGCTTCCTATCAAATCTACAATCTGATCTACATCTTCTATACAAAGTAGTTTACACCAAAGAAGTAGAGCTTCAATACAATTCCATTTTACTTTATGTATGGAATTGGACCTATCTGTAAAGCATCTCTCATTTCTTTCCTTCCATATTGACCACCATATACATGATGGTATTAATCTCCACCATCTCTTTTGACTTTTACTTCCTCCCCTCCTAATCCAGCAACTCAAAAGATCCGATGTGTGCTCTGGCATTGTCCAGCTAGTGCTTGTAATGTTGAGGAAAAGGTTCCATAGCTGAGTGGTGAACTTGCAATGTAAAAATAGATGCTTATTGGTTTCCCCTGTTATGTTGCAAAGAAAACACCTGGGAACTAGTTGTCTACCTTTCTTTTGTAGGACTTCTTGAGTAAGACAAGCTCTCCTAATCACTAACCAAGTAAAACCTTTCACTTTGGCGGGCATGACACTCTTCCAGAAGTACCTCCAAGGATATTGTGTTCCCCTAGTCATCTCATGTAGTCCGCTGTTATATGCACTTTTGACTGAGAAAACCCCATCCGTGCTGAGTTTCCACAAGACCCTGTCTGTAGCTGTTGGGGTAATGGAAATTCCACCTAATGTTCCCAGCAGAACTGCCACCCTCTCTATTTCCCAATCATTAAGCATTCTCCTAAATGATATGTTCCATCCCTGCTCTGTCCAACAATCACACACTCTATCTTCAGGATTCTCACAAATGAGGAACAGATCTGGGAAAAGATCCTTGAGAGAGGTTTGATTAACCCATCCATCCTTCC
This sequence comes from Solanum stenotomum, assembly GCF_019186545.1. Classification (NCBI taxonomy): domain Eukaryota; kingdom Viridiplantae; phylum Streptophyta; class Magnoliopsida; order Solanales; family Solanaceae; genus Solanum; species Solanum stenotomum. Next base: position 11,109,072 of record NC_064293.1, read on the forward strand.
AAAATTTTGTTTTGTTTCCATTCCCCACTTTGAGATATAAATTTGCTTCCATCTGTGGCCAAAGATTTCTGATTGTTCTCCACACACCCACACCCTAAGGTTCAGAAACATTCTCTGTACACCAGGGGTTTATTTCACCGTACTTCGCTACTATAACCTCCTTCCATAGAGCTCTTTCCTCACCAGTGTATCTCCACAGCCACTTCATCAGTAGACTCTCATTTTGCAACCTCAAATTTCTGATTCCCAGACCACCTCTTTCTTTGCTGAGAAGCAGTCTTCCAGTTTACTAGACAATAACCTTTCCCTTCTTTATTTCCATGCCACAGAAAGTTCCTCCTTAGCCTGTCTAACTTTTCCACAACTTTTGCTGGGATTGGAAATAAAGACATCACATAGGTGGGTAAGGAATCTAGAACAGAATTTATCAAGACCAGTCTTCCACCTAAAGATAAATACTGAGCTTTCCACCTAGTTAATTTCCTTTCAGTCTTTTCCAGGATACCATCCCAGATGTCCAGTGCCTTGTGATTGCTACCCAGAGGCATGCCCAAGTAAGTGGTAGGCATTTGATCAACTCTACATCCCAAAGTATTTGCCAAGTTTTGAATCTGCTGGACTTCATTAACAGGAAACAAACTGCTTTTTCCCCAATTTACTCTCAACCCTGATACAACTTCAAACAAAACCAGAATCACTCTAATGTAACTAATTTGTTCAGCTACTGGCTCACAGAAAATGAGGGTGTCATCTGCATATAGCAAATGACAGATTTCCTTCTCCTCCCCCACTCTTCCTCCAACTTGGAATCCTCTAATCCACCTGTTTTGTGATGCAATCCTCATCATGCTATCAAAACCTTCCATTGCTAGAATGAAAAGGAAAGGAGAAAGTGGATCCCCCTGTCTCAACCCTCTTTCTGATGTAAAAAAATCCACAGGTTCTCCATTTACTAGAACAGAGAACCTGACTGTTTTGATACAAAATTCAATCCACTTCACCCATTTACTACCAAATCCCATCTGTTGGAGAGTATTCAAAAGGAATGTCCAATTAACATGATCATACGCTTTCTGTATATCCAACTTACACATTATACCAGGTGTTCCTCCTTTCGTTCTTGAATCAATGCATTCACTGGCTATGAGTGCTGCATCCATGATTTGCCTCCCTTTAATAAAAGTCATTTGGTGCTTGTTGATCAATTTACTTACAACCTTTTTCAGCCTTTCTGCCAATAATCTGGCAATGATTTTGTATACTCCTCCTACCAAGCTAATTGGTCAGAAATCTTTCAACTCCGAGGCTCCTGGTTTCTTAGGAATCAAGGCAATGAAAGTTGCATTAGAACTTTTCTTCAAAAGTTTGCTTGGAGTGGAAAACCTTAATGGTGTTAATGATGTCTTCCTTCAGAATTCCCCAGAATGTCTGAAGGAATACCATAGGAAAACCATCTGGACCTGGTGCCTTCTCCATAGCACACTGTTTAAGGCATTCCATTATCTCTTCCTCCTCAAAAGGCCTCTGAAGCCATATTTGTCCTTCCTCAGTAATCCTTGATACATCATGAAGTCTCAAACCAGGCCTCCATTGCTCCGTCTCCTTATAAAGGCCTTCACAGAATTTCTGCACTGCATTCTTAATAGAATCAGGATCCTTGATTGTAGCTCCATCCACCTCCAACTGTTCCAAGGAATTGAGCCTCTTGTGAGAGGTTGCAATTCTATGGAAAGTTTTTGTGTTTTTGTCCCCATGTTTTAGCCATTGAATCCTTGATCTCTGTTTCCAGGCTATCTCTTCTTTTTAGCTACCTCTTCAAATTCCATTGCCAGGTGAGTCTTTTGGATCAACTCATCATCTGTGAGTGGTCTCTGTTCTTGGACTGTTTCCCATTTTGAAATCTGGTTAAGAATGTCCTCCTTCCTTTGTTTCCAATTTCCTCTATTGACTTTGTTCCACTCCTTGAGCTTTACTTTAAGCATTTTTAGTTTCTCGGCCAAAATATAGCCTGGCCTACCATTCACTTGGAAGGATGCCCACCATTCTTTCACCCTATCTTTGAAACCCTCCACTTCAGGCCACCATAACTCAAATTTAAAATAGGATTTCTTCCACTCTTCACCTCCACAGGACAAAATAATAGGATTGTGATCTGATGCCATTTTGGGAAGGCAACTTTGTTTGATATGGGTAAAATTATCCCCCCACTCCGCACAATGCAAAATTCTGTCAATCCTAGATGCACAACTATGATCCTCCCCTCTTCTCCATGTAAAAGATCCTCCCAATAAAGGAGGATCCACCAGCTGCAGTTCTTCAATACATGATGAAAATTCTTCCATAGCACCACTCAGTGTGTGACAATTTGTTCTCTCCGATGGGTATCTGGTGATATTGAAATCACCACACACTATCCATGGCCCATTGAGGCCTTTTTCAATACTAACAATTCCTGCCATAATGCTCTCGTAGCCACTCTGTTACAATCTGCATAAATTGCACTAAGATGCCAACAGAAGTCCTCATTTACTCCTGAAAATCTTCCCGTTATACATTGCTCTCCATTCAACACCAACTCCCCATTCCACACTCTTTTGTCCCATAGAACTAGTATCCCCCCACTGCTCCCCTGAGCTTCTTTCTGTATTACCCCCATCCATCTGTTGCTCCATATGCTCTGCAATATGTTATCGACTGATCCCTTGAGTTTTTTCTCAACTAAAACTATGACATCAGCCCCCCATTGATTTAGTAATTTTCTGACGATCTCCCTTTTACTACCCTCATTTANAGGATTGTGATCTGATGCCAATTTGGGAAGGCAACTTTGTTTGATATGGGTAAAATTATCCCCCCACTCCGCAAAATGCAAAATTCTGTCAATCCTAGATGCACAACTATGATCCTCCCCTCTTCTCCATGTAAAAGATCCTCCCAATAAAGGAGGATCCACCAGCTGTAGTTCTTCAATACATGATGAAAATTCTTCCATAGCACCACTCAGTCTGTGACAATTTGTTTTCCCCGATGGGTATCTGGTGATATTGAAATCACCACACACTATCCATTGCCCATTGAGACTGTTTTTCAATACTAACAATTCCTGCCATAATGCTCTCCTAGCCACTCTGTTACAATCTGCATAAATTGCGCTAAGATTCCAACAGAAGTCCTCATTTACTCCTGAAAATCTTCCCGTTATACATTGCTCTCCATTCAACACCAACTCCCCATTCCACACTCTTTTGTCCCATAGAACTAGTATCCCTCCACTGCTCCCCTGAGCTTCTTTCTGAATTACCCCCATCCATCTGTTGCTCCATATGCTCTGCAATTTGTTATCGACTGATCCCTTGAGTTTTGTCTCAACTAAAACTATGACATCAGCCCCCCATTGATTTAGTAATTTTCTGACGATCTCCCTTTTACTACCCTCATTTTACCCCCTTACATTCCAAGAGAGAATCTTAGCTCTCATTGATTTATGTCTTACTTATTTCTTTGTGCTGGTGAAATGCATTCTCCATCACTATTAGATGTATTAATGCAGTCAGTTTATACCTCAGTTCTCACTTGGGTTAATAGTATTGTCTGTAGTTCCTCACCTCATGAATTAATTTTTTGGTTGTATTAGGCTCAAGGTTCATTTTCTTAATATGTTATTACAGCTAAACCTATCTCTAATGTTGGGTTACTCAATGTTAGGCTGCAATGTTATAGTCAATGCTCTAGATGTTCAATCCTGGGCATGTGTGGGCGGAAGAGTTAAGAGTCCCGCAATAGTTGAGGTTCTTGGATTTTAGGTGTAAGTTGTAACATATAGATAGAACTTGGACTCAATTGGCATGTAAAGACCTACACTTTGAGAATGCACATCTAGACACATCAACTTGGTTTTAAGTTGGCCCCGTGTTAGTTTGGGTCTTTACTTGCTCGTTAAGGCCAAGTTAAGGTGTCTATCTATATGTTATGCCTTGTAGTTTCTTTACATGATCTTGGAAATTTGTTGTCCTTTGCACAATATTCAAAAATAGGGATACTAGAAGAGAATTTATGAGTGGGAATTTGGTGGAGCAAGTGGAGTACTATAAATCATTTTCTTTGGTTTGTTGAAAAAGAAAGTTAGTGAAAGTGTAGAGGAATTTATCCTAGCCTTGTTTGGCAAAAGTTTGTGGGCCCGATTGAGAATCGTTTTCCTCTCTCAATTCATTGACTTTTGCTTGCAGCAAGCCATAATTTAGGTCTTAGAAAGTGTACTATCTGAAACATTACTTAAATGGATGGATTTTTGGGTTTTCAAAAATCAATCTTTCTGGAAGATGGAAGATTAATGTAGTTTATATTTGGAAAATCAGGTTAATCAATACTCATATATTGGTAAATTCATGGCCTTGTTGGTGCTCAGAGGATCTGTAATTTGGTGAAAATCTATTCAAGTATCTGCAAAACTTGAAGGCCTGCACGTGGTGTCACTTATGATTTAAGGAATGGCAATTTGCCTATACCAGCAGGAAATAAACTTGTCACACTTGGTTTTTGGTTTTTTGTTTTTTTTTTCGAACTTGTAACTTTGTATTATATCACAAAACAGTACAACCAAACCTTATATACAAATGACCCCAATTCTTACTGCTCTCTGGTTAAATTGAGTCTAAAACATCAATTATAGAGAGCATCATTTGAGTATAACTAATTACACCAAAAACATAATAGCAAAATGCAATTGAGCTTTACTTTCTGCACACTGGTTTCTATGCTCTCAAAACACCTAGAGTTCCTCTCTTTTCATATTGCCCACCATATTGCAGCAGGGATAAGTCTCCATCTGCCTCTCTCTTTTGCCAGTACTCTTGCTTCCTCCCAACTCTTTAAAGCCTCAGAAACTTTCCTAGACATAGTCCAGGAGATGCCTTTGATACTCAAAAAGATACTCCATAATTGTTGAGTATACTTGCAGTGTAGAAACAGATGATGAGACAGATGATTAACAGTCTCTAAAGTCTCCCCACAAAGAAAGCATCTAGAGCATAAGGTTATTCCTCTCTTCATGACATTGTCTTGAGTAAGAGCTGCTTCCTTGGCCAACAACCAGACAAAACAAGATACTTTATGGCGTATTCTGCTTTTCCATATTTGTTTCCATGGCCAATTTGTAATTTGTTGGTTTGACTGATCCATCAGCTTATAAGCTCTATTAACTTTATACTCCTCTATTGTTTCCTGTCCACCATAGAATATCCTCTCTTGTCTGAAGTCCATTGGAAGGCTCCACTGTGTTGAGAAATTCAGCTACTCTCTGAACTTCCCAGTTTTTTAGATGTCTTCTGAAGTTGAAGTTCCACCCCTGTAGTGTCCATAAATCTGCTATAAACCCTTACTGAAATGTAACTAAGTTGTAAACATCAGGAAATAATTCATCCTAGTTTCCTTTCTCATGCCAATTATCCTTCCAAAACATGGTCTTTCTCCCATCAAAAACTTTCACCTTTGAGTTGTACTTCAATTCGTTCCACAGATTCCTAATGGACCTCCAAAGGCTGACCCCATAAGGAGTAGTCACCTCTTTGGTCACCTCAAGTGTGACTTCCTAATGTCACACTTGATTTTGCTTTGGACAAATAAATTTTGATCTCCCCTTTGTTGTAGTACCTCCTCTGTCCCGATCTATGTGTCATACTTTTCTTTTTAATCTGTTCCAAAAAAGAATGTCATTCTTTCATATTTAGAAACAAGTTGACTTTAAACTTCTCATTTATCCTCAATGAGAAGATATATAATAACACAAGTATCTATGGCTTGTTTTGGACCAGAAATGTCAAAAGTCTTCCTTTCTTTCTTAAGTTCCGTGCCTAGTCAAACACCCTAAATTTGGATGGAGGGGGTAATGGTTTTTAGATAATATATCCCAAACGTTTATGTTGCAAGCAAGGGCATCAGTTTTGTGCTGGATCTTGTTCTTCTAAAGGATTTTCACATATTATAAACTGTAACTAGGACATACTTTGGGTCTTGTTACTTGTAATTGGTCATAGTATAATCTAAGTACTGAAATAATTGCATCTTCATGTTTAGTTTCTTACTATTCTCTCGTACTATCTTATGTTGCAGGTTTGAAAAACAGGATGGGGTGGTTTTGATGGCTACTACTAGAAATCTAAAGCAAATCGATGAGGCCTTGCAGCGTCCTGGTCGTATGGATAGGATATTCCGTCTTCAGCGGCCTACTCAAGCTGAAAGAGAAAAGATACTTAGGATAGCTGCAAAAGGAACTATGGATGAAGAGCTTATAGATTTTGTAGATTGGAGAAAGGTGCGCTTATTTGGTCTCTTATCTGCAGACTCAACTCTTCTTGAACTCACTAGTTCTCATTTTCATCAGAGGATCATACAGGCCCTTCAAGTTTATTGAACTGAAGAGAAGCTCAGGCTACTTAACTCTGAAAGCATTTCTTAAACAGCACCTTTTCTAATTTGAGAAGTTTCTTGATCATATGGGGATAGAGAATCAACCTAGATCATGCATGGGGATGCTTAATTTCTCATGTATACTAAGTTCTCTTTACTTGGATTTCTGATTACCTGAACTAGAAATGATTTAAGATTTTGTGGTAGTGTCTCCGCAGCAACAATTTAAACCTATATTGGTAGTTCTTCGTGATTTTTATTACATATTACAGGGTCACAAGTTAGTGCATCTTTGCAAATCTTATGTTGATTACTCTTTGCTTTCTTCTTCTGTTTTCAACTGGTTTAAAAGTGATTGTTGTCATATGTTAAGTGCAGCACAGAAGATCTTTGTCAAATTTAGTACTGATCTTTTTTTAAAACTGCTACTTTTGCCTAACAGGTTGCAGAGAAAACAGCTCTTTTGCGTCCAAGTGAACTGAAACTTGTGCCCGTGGCCTTGGAAGGTAGTGCCTTTAGAAGCAAATTCCTGGACATAGATGAGCTTATGACCTACTGCAGCTGGTTTGCGGTAATTACTGCAATGCTAAAATACTACACTGTATCAGCATGTACTTCAAGCTCCTTTCAGAGAATTAAGCTATCATTTGAATGTGAAGGGATCCAAAAGAAGAGAGAACATAATTTTCATTTTAAGGAAGTAAATATGCTTAAACATGAAATAAAAAGAGCACGTAGTGAAAAAACTTTCTAATATGAGACAGCTAACAGTATCATGAAATAGGCTGTGAGAGTTAACAGGCTTCTCGTTTGACAAGCCTCACTTTTTGTTTTAATGTTCACTCCCCATCATGTGAGATGCTTTCTTCATCTATACTGTTATCTGTTGTTCACTTTCATGAGTAGCTCAACTCTTTGCACATTCTTTGAAGAATGCTGCAAATATAATGGGGCTTGAACTTCTTGTAGATACATTATCTCCAGTGAGTAATTATTTTAAAAGTAATAATTGGGATTTTTACATCTTGAAATGGATATCTGATGGTGTCTGTAAAGGTTGTGTTAGAAACATTTTCACTTATCGAAGCTATAATGCCTGTCAGTAGGATTGGCTACAGCTGCCTAGTAGTCTCATGACAATATGTTACAAGCTGTAAGCTCACACTTAAAGGCGAACAAGAAAAGATTCTATCCGTGAGTCTACTACGAGAAAAGTAGAAAAGGGAGAAAGTGAGAAAGTGAGATGACCATGGATCTCGTTGCTCTTTCCTATACTGAACATTAATTTGTAGATTCTGAGAATTTTAAGAACATGATAAAAGGGAACATCTACAACATCATCAGCATTTTTGATAAAGTAAGTGCTAATAATAACAGCATCAAGAAGATGCAAGAATTATAAGATATGGTATTTGAGCTTACAAAAAGTCTCTGGCTAACTATACAAACTATCTAAGCCAGAACTAGTGAGTTAATGAAGTTGTTCTGCATTCTCAGCGGGATACAAGTTGGACCAACTAAACAAATTTGCAATACACCTAGCCTTCAAATGCCTAAAGCAGTTGGCTCTCTATCAAAGCATCTCCTATTCCTCTCTAACCAAATACACAAGAAAAATACAAGCATGATCCAGATCTTCTTGATGGCTTTGTCAACTTTCCATAGGCTCCAACTCTCAGAAACATCCTTAATTGTGAGGGGGGGGGGGTGGTCCAATTGAGACCAGAGGCACAAAAAAAACATGCTCCATAATTCTGAGGCCACCTCACAATGAAGGTCACTTTTAAAAAAAAATGAAGAAGAAGGTGTCTGGGGGTTTCAACCTCTTTTTGCACATATAGCATCTGTTTGGGAGCTTGATTTTCCTTTTCTTTATGTTGTCTTGGGTGAGACATGCCTCATATAGAGCTGTCCAGGTAATACAAGCAACCTTAGGAGGTAGCTTGGTCCTCCAAATGAGTTTCCAGGGCCAGTTATCTATCATGGGGTTCCTAGAGCACAACTGTTGCTACCCTTCCTTGACTGTTTGAACTCCTTTTTGGTGTCCCCGTTTGAGCTTATCAAATGCCTGGGGATTAATGTGACAATTTTGTAGTCTAGCAAACAGATCTACCAGATCATTCACTTCCCAATCGTGCATTTTCCTTCTACATATCAGGTTCAGTTGGTCCCTTCTCTATTAGCAGCAATAACAGGATTGGGATCTTGAGCAATTCTGAACAGATCTAGGAAATCCTCCTGAAGAGTGTTATTACCAAGCCCTTTGTCTGTCCAAAATTTTAGGATGGAACCATTGCCCAAAAAGTTAACATTCTGATCAAATGTGTCCTACAACACCCTAATAGCCTTCCACAGTCCCACTCCATAAGGAGGTGTAGTAATATCTGTACACCATTGATTCAGCCTTCCATGCTTAGCTATGATAACATCTTTGCAGAGTCCTGCCTCTCCCAAGTTGTATCTCCAAAGGCACTTCATCATCATCCTTTTGTTGTGGGCTGCAAGGTTCTTAATGCCAATACCTCTTTGGTATTTTGGTTGTTTGACCTTCTCCCATTTGATGAGATAAGATTTGTGTTTCTCCCTGTTGCCTTCCCAGAGGAAGTTCTTTCTTATCTTGTCAATCTGTCATATAACCTTCAGTTGGCATTGGGAACAGGGCCATGTAATAAGTAGGTAAGCTGTCTAGAACACTATTGGCAAGTATTACTCTGCCACCAAAGGAGAGATATTGCATTTGTCATGTTGCCATCCTCTTCTCAAACTTTCAATAACCCCAGTCTAAATTTCTGTGGATTTATACTGATCACCCAGAGGAAGACCCAAGTATGTGAAAGGAAATGAGCCAATGTTACATCCCATGATATCAGCCAGCTCCTCCAGGTTTATAACTTCATTCACTGGGTAGATAGTGCTCTTTAGCATATTCATGTGTAAACCTGAAATAGCTTAAAAAATAAACAAAGTTAGGTTAAGCTGTATCACTTGTGATCTTTCAGCACCACAGAAAATCAATGTGACATCTATGACATCCTCATTCTACTGATGATATACATTAAAGTCCTGAACTTCATGCGAACAAATCTCTTAAAAACCGATCTTTTTTATAAACAATTCCCGGATCTCTTAAACCAATCTTATGATGATGACATCAAGACACTGACACATTGAGATATTTGCAAAGGATTCGGAAGGTAAAGTTGATGAAGTTTCTTTGTACGACAGTTTTACCATGTTCAGCTACCTTGGGCTGATTTTCAACACATTTATTTTCTTCTATTGTTATGTATATACTCCATAACATATCTCAATGTTTAAACTTCACTGCTGAGTTTATGCGTACAAAAAGAACTAGGCATTTTTCTCAACTGGATAATTGGTTTGCTGTTCTGCAGACATTCAGCAGCCTTGTCCCGAAATGGTTAAGGAAGACCAAAGCTGTAAAGCAATTTAGTAGAATGCTGGTGAATCATCTTGGATTGACATTGACGAAAGAGGATTTAGAAAGTGTTGTTGATCTAATGGAGCCTTATGGTCAAATAAGCAATGGAATTGAATTGCTAAATCCTCCTCTTGATGTAAGCATTCCCATTTGTGATTTCCTTTGTCAGTATGCATTATTTGATGAATGATTAGACATCCTGTATGCTACTGTATTTCGCTTAGTAGTAAAGCTACACCTAGGCTTCCTGTTTATTGCCTTTTGGTTTATATGTAATACTCCCTTCATTTCAATTTGTTGGGTCTATTTTGACTTGGCATGGAGTTTAAGAAAGTAAAGAAGACTTTTGAATATTGTGGTCTAAAATTAAAGATATGTGAAATATACCAAAATGCCCTTTACTCTTGTGGGTATTAAACATGCCATTTGAAAAGTTGAAATTAAAGAGTTGCTAAAAAAGGAAAGGGTCATTCTTGTTGAAATAGACTAAAAGAAAAGTAGGTTAAACAAATTAAAACGGAGGGAGTAGCATTTAGATCATATATTTTTTGTTTGAGGGATGATTGTGGCCTCTTGATGTACTAGGAAATGAAACTAAAATGAAACCTTCCCTTGATCATAATAGGACAACTTTTTCTGTTACTATATGGAATCATTTTTGTAGGGTTCCCAGTTTCCTTCTAATCACGTAAGCTGATGATTTGAATGTAACAAGTAGAGAAGCCTCTAACAACGAACATATGCATAAATTGTAGTGAATCGACTGTACAAGGCCGCAGTATAATGGGAAATCAACGAAAATTAGAATAAACAAGGAAATGTAGAGCAAGTTTTTGAAAGGTGGAGGGAGAAGTCTTAAGTCTTCCACTCGCTCCTTAATTCTAATGCATGAGTTCATGTGGGGCTATTTTCCCAGTGCTGCCCCCTTGGTTGCCACTCCCTTCACTTCCAACATGAGCGGTTGTTTTGCTGCAGCCAGCACTATCCAAAAAGTGATTCAACTGAGTTTCCTGTGCTGGTACATGTGGCTTTGAGACCTCTCCACCCTTATATTACAAGATTGTCAATTTCTGCTCTTTATGATACACATGATCTTGTCTTATCGATCTATGAACATCAAAAGACACTCTTTTTTTTAAGTTACCAGTTTTTTTTAAAAAAAGGACTCTTTTTCACAGGTGATTAATTGAAGCTCTGTAAAAGCTAGTGAATCATCTCTATTTGATGGAATATCGTCTGTGCTCCAAAATATGTTTCAATATTAGTTATCTCGTTAAGAAGTGCAGAATTTTCTTTCCCTTCAAACACCAATCAAGTCTTTTTGCCTCTATTTGGCCAATCATAATGACTCTATAACAACTTGAGAGACCAAAAACTATGCATTTTAATTCCCACTTCTCCTCCATCTCTACAGAAGATGATCAGATTTTCTCTAGGTCCTCTATTTTCTTTGGTTTCTCCAGAACATCAATAAAATTATGACTATCAAAAAATGGTTGTCGAACACTGCTTGGCATCACTTGTTGATGAATTCCTTAGGCACTTTGCAGGGGATAATACTAAATAGAAAAATTTAGAAAGATTTGAGAAATTATCTTAGCCTTGTTAGTCGATCACCTTGAAAGCAACCAAATGGTTCCCTGTTGAACCTCTAGGGCATGTTTGGAAAGCCACAAGGGAATTGGAATTGAATGTAATGACACAGTTTGACATGTTTGTTTGATCAAGTAATTACCAAGTTAGAAGGGAATTGGGTGTAATTGGAAGGGTGTAATTACACTATCCAATTCTCAAGTGGGGTTGAGGATTGGGTGTAATTTACGTGATGTAATTGCAGTATTACTTTTTAATATCTCTTTTTTTATATTTTAATTTCTTTTCTATTTTTTTTTACTTCTTGATTTTTATTTTTTTTTCATTTTACATTATTTATCTTTCATTTCCTTTCTTCTAATTTCCCAACCTTTCCTTTTTGCGATTCAACGTAATTGGTCTTTTTTTTATTTTCTTCATTTAGCATAACTCCGTTGTTATTCTAGTGTTTGAATTAAAGTAGAATTTTGCTATTGAATGAGATTATAGACTTATGTTTCTTTTTTCTTTTGAATTATATTTACTTAAGTTATGGTGGAACTTATTTTATGTTATCTTGGAGTTTGATGTAAGAGTATTATGTTATTTTTTTTTAATTTATGCTATTCCTTTTGTTCCAATTTATTGCTTTAGCATTATTGACTAGTTATTTCATATTGGTTGTCATTCATTTTTAGTTAGAATTGATAGATTATTTCTTTTGTCAAAACATTTGAATAATTTTATGGCATTATTTATAATATTTTTTTTTATTGGCAAATTTGCATTTCATGATGTTATTATAAAATGTGTACTTTTTAGCTTTTATAATTAATTAAATTAGATATTGTTACTTTATATATCAATTCTTTTTACTACATTTGTTACAAATATATATATTTATTTATTAATATATTTTCAAGAAATAAATGTGTCTTAAATACTTAATTTAATATTATTTGTAAAGGCACAAATTTGTCAAATATTAACTTCTAATTTTTCATAATTAACTTTTATTTCAAAATTTAAGTTAACTTTGTAATTATACTTTTGCAACCAAGCAATACGCTTGTAATTGCACTGTATTTACATTATGACAAACAAACAAGTCATCATAATTACTATAGTGTAATTACTAATTACACTAGTTCCAACTACCAGGTGGTTTTCCAAACAAACCCCTAGGTTCCATCACTTCTGAAATTGTAGAGCTGATTAATTTTTTTGCCAGTGAGGCAAGAATCCAGAAAGGGACATGCAGTAGGTTGGTAAAACAGATAAGGTGCTTGTAAAATTGTAACAGTTTTACCTCCATTGGACTAATATTTTTTGACTAATATTTTTTTTTTCTGCGAGGAATCCATTTGTTCTTAAACTTATGAAGTAATGGATTTCAAGCCTAAACATCTTTGAGGCAATACCAACAGGAAGAACAAAATAGATGGATTAATTCAGATTAAACCTGTTGGATATGCTTAACCAATTGATAAACTGCGCTTTCACACTTGGATGATGTCAGTCCTTTTAGATTAACCAGCCTCATGACTGCTTGCCGATATACTCTATCTGTTCATTTTCAACAGTATCACACAAAAAGTAAGGTTTCATATTTGAGGAGGTGAGCTATTGCTAGCCTTGTCCATATTCTTGTTTGAGCCCCTTCAGATATCCACCCTCTGCTGCTTTATCTAGTGGTCTTCCTCCATCATAGAGGGAGACATAAGATAGGGAGTCATCACTACTAAAACCCCTAGCACTTTCAAAGATATCTAGTAGGAGGATTGAGAATCTGACAATAGATATGCAGTTCCAATCCAGCTTCTATATTTTTCGTGGAACCCATCTTTTAATTAGTGAACTCCATCAGTGTAATAATACCTTTTTTTCCAAGTCTAGCCAGCATAATAGTACCAGCAGTTCCATTCAATTCTCTCAAATTAGTTAGTTCTTTTGCAATTAAAACGACATCAAGAATTTGCTTCTCAACCAGTTTCAAAAAAAAGAATTTCTTCTCATCAATAAAAGCATTTCAAGCGCCAGGGAGTTCAAGTGAAATCTTCAGTCTCGTTAGTAGTTCAGCAACTTTGTTAACTAAAGATTAGCTAGCTCTAGAATTTCTAAAGCAGAGTTATCTTTAGCTAATAGTCAATTAAAACTGCCTATACTGAAAACATCTTTATTGTTCCTCATGTGTGACTCAACATGAATTGACTGTTTGTTTAATCTTTTTTGTAGTGGACAATGGAAACAAAATTTCCACATGCTGTTTGGGCTGCAGGTCGGAGTTTAATTGCTCTTCTTCTACCAAACTTTGATGTTGTGGATAATCTGTGGCTTGAGCCTTTCTCTTGGGAGGTACTGTATTCTGTTTTTTCATTAGAAGCTGTTTGTTATGATAAGTGTGATTGTACTTTAAAAGAGAAGCAAGAGAAACTTATTGAACCAATGTTATTAATCTATGAGAGAAGTGATGGTTCTACAGAGTAAGAGTCACACTAAGGCAACGTTCTTTTTTTCAAGATTAAGATGTCTGAATCTGAATATACATTTAAATATAAAGATGTTTTTTAGATTTAAATACTGAATAATTAAGACTATGTCTTCTCAATATTAAATGTTTATAATTTATTTTTATCAAAAAGTTAGTAAATATAAATTTCAAAATAAAGTAATTTCGATATTATATCCACAACATATTAGGTTTAAGGTGGTAGTAATTGTCCGACCGGACTGCCAGCGTTGTGGTGGAGGTGGTTGTGTTGTTAGAGGTGGTTGCTGGTAGGGGCTGATGGTGATGGTGAAAGTTGGTGGTGGTAGTTTGATTGCTGAGATGGTTGGTGGTGGTGGTGGTGACTGACAGTGGTGGGTGTGGAGTGGTGGTTTGTGATGCTTACAGACATTTTTTTTTGAGAATTTGTAAGTTTGTATTCTTCAGCATTAGGATATGCTGGTCACCTTCAAAATTCATCACAAAAATTACAAATTTGATCTACATCCACTATACATTATTGTTTACACCAAAAAAGTAAAGATACTAAACAGTTTCATTTTACTTTGTGAATGGAATTGGATCTAGCAACATTTGTTTCTCTTGTAGTCCATTTATTGTTACTGACAGTGTCTGCATATAACAATCCCTCTTCTGTATTTCGATGTGCTAATGTAACTGCCCTCTTTTGCTTTGACATTTATGAAGTTCGTTATTTTGATTGCAATATCCAAACCATCCTGAATTGATTGTCCACTCAGGAATTTGATTATTACTGCTTTCCTGTATCGACCAAATTTGTCGAAGTCCTTCAACAAAAGTATGCTCAAAAATGGTCATGAAACTTCCCACTCATGAACTATCCATTACATTGTCTTCTGGCTGAAGCTCGCCCTTGTCATCACATTGCAACCTCTTTCAACCCAATTGTACCATGTCTCTGCTCTAGACACCTTCCTCGTTATGTCGTACAATAAACCTACCGCAAAGTAAAAGATGTCGTCTCCCATGACTGAAAGAAAGGAAAATGTTGCTGAAGAAAAGGGAAGAAATGGTGGATTCTGGTGATTGAATATCACCAGTATATGGACTCTAGAGGCCCGGAAGGGACCTCAGATGTGAACCTTGGGAATGGAGCCTGGGAGCATTTTGAAGTTCATAAATCAAGCTATACTATATTTACAAGATCCTAGAATATTCTAGGATATCTACGAGATTCTAACAATATCAAGCACTTGGATTGTAAGAGGATCACTGTTCCTCGGCCCCATTTTATGTCACACACTTTCCTTTTTATTACCCCGTCTGTTTCAACTTATGTGACACTTTCCTTATAGGTCTGTTGCAAGAAAAATGACACATTTCTATATTTGGAAACAATTTAACTTTAAATTTTTTATTTTACCCATTTTACCTGTAATGAGAAGCTTTATACAGTGAGAGTTGTGATAAACTAATGAACTAAAAAGGATGAATGTAAATTGTGAACGTAGCGTTTATGTACATTCTTTTTACCCTTGTGAGAGAGCATATTCAGTACTGAAACTCTCTCCCGGGGGTTGATTTATTCGCATTATCCTCCTGCAGCTTTTCAAGTAACAAATCTTCTTTTCTGCCCCTGTGGTTTGAGCAGTCTGGCATAAGGTTTGGTGAGTTGTAAGTTGACACTCCCACTAACTCCTTAGGGATTTTACCCTATATATTTTGGTGTCTCGTAGGTGTGCATACAACTAATACTCATACCTAAATCCATGTAATATTGCCTCATTGGATTGTGTGCTTGGTGTGTCCTGGAATATGTTGACTTATACAAAGTTCCTGCTGATTTCAGGGAATTGGGTGTACAAAGATCACCAAAGCTAAAAATGAAGGTTCCATCAGTGGGAATGTTGAATCAAGATCATATCTGGAAAAGAGACTAGTTTTTTGCTTTGGTTCTTATGTTGCGGCCCAGCTATTGCTGCCATTTGGGGAAGAAAACATTCTTTCTTCTTCAGAGCTGAAGCAGGCTGAAGAGGTTGTACAGACTCTTCCCTCTTGAACTATAATTCTCTCATGTATGCTGCTGTGGATACTGGGACCTAATAATTTATTGTATTTTGTGACAGATAGCTACAAGGATGGTGATTCAGTATGGTTGGGGCCCTGATGATAGTCCTACAATTTACCATCATGGCAATTCGGTATTTACCTTTATTTTCCCGTCCGCATGATCTTTTATTTCATTCAATATATTTCCCCTCTTCATTGTTGTCAAAGGTGCGCTTAAAGCGCCCTTAAGCCATGAAGCGAGGCTCAAAACGTGTTGAGCGCTTTGCCTCACTTAATGTGTACTTCAGTGTCATCATCAAGGTTCTAAGGCATACGTTTCCTTGCCGATGAGCCTTGTTTGAAGAGGCAACCCTAAACAATTGATATTTTACTTTATTGGATTTCTTTTTTCAATTTCTTTGGTTCATATATTTGTCATTCATGCTTATAATTTATTCTTGCACTAAACATATATATTTGTGTTGTTTCTCCATTTGCACCTTTTTTCATTAAAACCCACACTTTGTTTGCGTTTAAAGCCCCAACGGACCTTAGAGCTTTATTGCAATTTTTGCTTTTGGTAATACTGCCCCTTTGCATCTTCACTATAGCTAGATATGTCATAGTTTTTGTGAACCATTTCTCTTTCCCTAGACATATTAATGAAATTTTACTAGTCACCTTGCGAACCACATCAAGTTCTTTGCTATGATGACCTTGGCTGCAAACAGTTGGGGGTGGAAGCAAACTAGAAAATCATTCACCTCTATGTTAATGAGTGAACCACATCTCTTCCACGAAAGTTTGCACATGGAAATGGGAACCCAATGTCGTTTAACACTTGTTCTTATAGATGTGTGCTTGTACAAACATTTGCCAAACATAAAGTACTGACTGCCATTGTATATCTTGGTGCGCGACCAATTTGTTTATTTCATTGATATATTTTTGTCTTATCGTCTTCTTTTCCATGTTGCTGATCTGAATAGGTCACGACTTTGAGTATGGGAAACCATTTTGAATATGAGATGGCTGCAAAAGTGGAAAAGGTATGAAGTTGCCTATGAGTAATAGTGTAATACTCTCTGGTCCTTTTGATTGATGATATGAAAACATTATTTTCTTGTTCTATGAGGATTCTATGTATAAAATTTTCTTGCTTAAATGGTACTATGGGCCACAAATGGTACTTAATCTTTGCAAGAGTAAGGTTGTTGAAGAACTGTCATTTTGACCTCTTATAGCTCCCTCCATCTGGCTTGACTTTAGCTGAACTGTACATATAGTAGTCTTAGTGTGCTTGGGCGTGTTATCAGGGGGTTTCTTAACATTTTTGATAAGAAATAAGAGAAAAGATTTGGAGAATGCGTGAAAACAAAGGTTAAGTTCAGGTATTTGAATAAATGTATATGTAGGACACTCATGTCACAATATTGTATTTGCGCATTTATTTAGATACAAGTTCAACCCAGTACACTCACAATACTCTTCCTTGGTTGGGTGCATGCCTGTTGTATGTAGGAAGCTTGTTAATCTGGTGAGTGACTTGTTGAATATTTTTGTCAGTTGATCATTTGGCTATGCCAGTTGGTTATTTGGTTTTAGAAGTGTATTTTGTACAATGTTGCCCTAATGGAGACATGTGATTATTGCGGATTCATATCCAATCCTAACTTGTTTGGGATTGAGGCTTAGTTGTTGTTGGTGGTCATTTTGTTTTACAATCTAGGACCAATGTTTTATTTCCTCCAACAAAGTGATAGTTGTAAAACATTGGATAGCCATGAAGCTCAAGAACCATCTAAAATGGCCTAGAATCTTAGTTGCCAGTAATGGTCGGAAAGTTCCCAATGAGGTTGTCATTGAAAGAGTTGTTCTATATTTTGTACTGATATGGGTAGAGAAGAACCCAGGTTTGAAATGGTATTGATGACAACCAGAGAAGTCGCTGGAGTTCCTACAGAGACCGTGTTTCCTTCATCTCCTAATATCCTCCGGACAAAATCAAACTCTGCTGACAAAAAAAGTACCGGAAATCCCTAATAATTAGGCTTTGACAGGAGAAAGTCAATGTGTACTTGTAATACAACTGGGGCTTCTAAAGTGGAAAAGTCACATGACTTGCAAGTTCAGGAGTTAAATTCCGTTTTCTCAAGATTGGGCTTTATTTTGGGACCCAGTCAGAAGCCAAAAAGTAGAGTAATTGGGCCTGATTTAGTGGGCCTTTATATTTTAAATGATATACAAACGGAGTCCAAAGAAGGTTTTAAAGTTGATTCCTTCCTCGAAGAACCAGCCATTTGCTCTTCTTATAAACAGAGATGCATGCAAGGGCACAAACCTCTTTGGAGACAGTAGTTCTTGAAGTAGCTGGGGGAAACAAAGACATCACAACAATGGGAGTGAAGTCGGTACAGGAAGAAAGGTCAGTATCTCAAAATACAGGGGGAGAGAATATTTATGCTATAGAAAGGGGTGAGTCTCGACAAGGACAATTACTCACTTCAGATACTGGTAATTGGGAGGCTCCATATGGGGTCAGTCTATGGAGATCCATTAGGGCTCACTGGACTTTTTTGAAGGACAACTCACTCATCAAAGTGAATGATGGAAATAAAACTCTTTTTTGGAAAGGCAACTGGCCAGGGAATGGTAGTCATCAGGAGAGATTTCTTGACATAGTCAACTTTGTGGTGCGTCAACGCAAGACCATGGCAGAAATAAGGAGAGAGTAAGGATGGTTCAGAAGAATGCAAAATTATTGGGAGATACAGAGGGTGACAGAATTTTACAACACATTGGAATCCTTCAGTGGTCTTCAAGAGGGGACTGATTTGCTCAGATTGAAGGGACATAGCTCTGGCAAGAAGAGATATAACTCAATGCTCAAAGTGTTTTCTTTGTGTAGAGAAAGCAGAGACCGTGAATCATCTATTTTGACACGGCAAAATTACAGTTTAGCTTTGGAGACTTTTCATTAGTCTTAGAGGCATTTCTTGGATAATGCCTGTTAAGATCACTGAAGTTCTACATGGTTGGGAGGAAGCAGGAGTCCAGGTAGAAGACAGGAGCGTATGGAGAATTGTCCCTGCAAGCATTTGGTGGACAATCTGGAAACAAAGGAATTCAAAGTGTTTTGGGGATTTGAGTAATCCATTGCACAAGATCAAATGGAATTGCCTTCTGCTTTTGGGTTTTTGGTGTAAACAGATTTATTCAGAGGATTCTGTTGATATAGTTGATGTTCTAGGTACTATTTCGGATGGAGAAATCTATTTCCTTAGAGTCTAAATTGTAAATATGGTTTCAGTACAACCCATGTACTGTTTTGTCTATTTATACATACAAGTTTCCAGTTTTAAAAATAAACTAAGCGAGAGGTGTCATTTGTGTGTAGAGCACGATCCTTTTCCCTAACTTTAAAGTTGGTCTAGAATGGATGAAACAGGAGCATCAATTTAGAATCAATAAACTTCCATAAGAGGATACACAATTGAGCATCAATCTTTTTTCATTTGACTTCCATAAGAGGCAACACAATTGAGCAGCAATCTTTTCTCCTTTGAATTCCATAAGAGGCCACACAATTGAGCACCAATCTTTTCTCCTTCTCCTTGAACCTTCTCTTCAATATCCATAGTTTGTTTGATTAGGTGATCTTGAATGCCTTGTCTTCTGCATCTTAATTGTTAGAGGAGGATCCGGATAGGTAGTTTGCACTATCTAGTATCTACCAATGGTTTTGTGGTAATCACTTGGTTTGAGTTACTCGTAACCATAGTTTTAGAACCAAAAGCATCTGATTCAAGGTACGTTTTCAATGAATCAAAGGAGTTTCAACTCCAAAAATATCAGTTCATGGGAATAAATGTTACTCCCTCCGTCCCTATTTAGTTGTCCACTTTAGAAATGACACACATATTAAGGCAACAATGATTAGTATAGTAAAGTTACAATTTTGCCCTTATTAATTATGATTCCAAAATAAATTTATTCAAGATAACTAATCAATGTTGGAGGAAGTTTAAATTTTCAAGAAGTTTAAATGAGGGTATAATAGGAATTTTTTTTTGTCCTTTCTTGATTTGTCAAAATGGACAAGTAAATAGGGACATCTAAAAGAGGAAATATGGACAAGTAAATAGGGACGGAGGGAGTATCTAGTTATGATCTCAAGTGCTGGAAACAGTGGATGAGGTAACCAAAAACCAGAAAATTTCTTGCCAGAACAGTGTACCTCGCAGGAAAATGGACTGACCTTCTTGAAATGGAGCTCTGGTGGTAGAATGCAACGGTAAGTGGATGGGTCGAGGTAGATTGAACTTTGAAGAGGCGAAACCCACATGTGATAGATTCTCGTTGGAAAGTACAAGTAGTCGAAAGATCTTTCATGTGCCTGCACATGAGGTAACCTCTTCAGAAATATCGAAAGACTTCCTGGTGTGTGCACGTGTGTGGAAGCTCTGGGGCAGGAAAGCGGTCCTATCTCATGAGGGACTCAAGAAAAGGGGTTTCCACTTATGCTCTAAATGTTATATGTGCAGAGAAGAATCAGACAATCAACCATCTTTTTTTACACTGCAAGCTAACTGGACAACTTTGGAGGATTTTCCTTAATTTAAAAGGGATCATTTGGGTGATGCCAAGAGATACACTTGAAGTGTTGGAGTGCTGGAACAAATATAGCTGTCAGTCGGAACAGAAAGAAAGATGGAAGATTATCCCTGCTTGCATTTGGTGGACAGTTTGGAAAGAGAGAAATCAAAGGTGTTTTGAAGACAATCATAGCTCTATCCAGAAACTGAAGATGAAGTGCCTAGCCCTTTTCTATTTTTGGTGTAAACATGAATATATGGAAGACATAGAATCTTTTATTGATGTTCTAGGATCTCTGTGGATCTCTGTAAGTAGGTTATAGCTTAGTACATCTTCCTATATTTCCTTGTAAGTATGGATAGCTGTAGTTTTTATGCAGCAAATAGTTGTACAAAAACTGTTACCTTCTCAAAAAAAAAAAAAGTAGCTCTGGGGCTGGGTTTCTGGAATCTCGTTGCCGGAGGATTTCAACCTCCTTAGTGGCGTCGGTTGATGTACAACCCTCAGGGAAAGTGATGCAGTGACATTTGCTGGAGAATATGACATGGTGATGATGTTTTTTCTTCTTCCTGGCGTCACCGGTAAGATGCACAATGACTACCTCACAAGGGCTCTGGTACCATGTGAAAATGAAACAAGTAAGAGTTGCTGAGAGAAAAACACTGCTTCATTATTCCCTCAAGCTATTGAGGTTTAAATAGCTAAATTTACATGTTCTAAGAAAGGGAAGAGAATTAAATTACATAGCTACAGAATTACCAATTTTCAAAATAAAAATAAAAATACATAGTTACAGGAAGTAAATCAAGCTTATTGATCCCAGCAGATGTATATACTATATTTACAAAATTCTAGAATACTTACAAGATTCTAACAGAATTGGAGGAACATGACTTACATGTGCACGAATAAGGATTGATCTTATCAGATTGCAACATAGAACAAAGCCTTGCTGGTCTAACAGCCAGAATTAAAGAAAACCAACTGCTACCAGTATCCTGAAAGTTTAATGCTCTTGAATAAGATAGTTGAAATTTTAAAAACCTGATGTAATATGCCCTATACTGATGAAATTCAGAAATTATCTTCTGATAGAGTTACTTAAAAGTGATGTTGCTTGCTTGTATAGTCATAGAGCAGTATTTTCCTTAACCCAATAATCATCCTGCCTTGATTATTTGGTACAGATGTACTATATGGCTTATGATAAAGCAAAAGGCATGCTTCAGAAAAATCGACAAGTGCTAGAGAAGATTGTAGAGGAGCTGCTCAAGTATGAAGTCTTGACAAGAAAGGTAAGCTGACGTAGAAGTATGTGTTTGAAATTGCAAAAACTAATTCTGCATTCTGAAAGTTCGTCCTGGACAAAATGATGTTCTTTATGGTGCCTCTGGGTCTTAACAGTTTGAGACTTTTGGTTGGGATAGCATTCCTTTGGCATACTATTTTGCATGAGTATGGTTTTTTTTGTAATTCTTGTCATCTTGCTTTGCCCTTAGCAGATGACAAGTTGACAACACCAAAGTGAGTCCCCAATGATTAAATAAAGCCAGACCCGGATTCATTTTCTAATAATTCCTGGATAAATGTCTGTGGAAATAGAAGAAGAGAAGAGAAAACTCTTATTGACACTGGTAGTTAACAACATACTAGAGGAATCCTTAGCTAGGAGCTAGGATTTACCCACTGGTCTTTCAAAGACAGTGTGAGTGTCCGTACCAAGTATCAACCCTCAACATATCGTGTTAGATGACCTCATAGTTTGTGTTCATTTCCTGTTTACTGACTATCTCTGAATTATGTTTTCCTAATTGACATTATTCTTTTTTAATTTGCAGGATCTGGAGAGAATTATTGCAGATAATGATGGGGTGCATGAAAAAGAACCATTCTTCCTTTCGAAAGCATACAATGAGGTATAAGTTTATTCTACCATCTACTCTTCAATTTCTTAGATGATAACAATTGCACTGAGTTAGCCTTTGGCTGACCTAACCACAAACAAAAAGAGAACCCTGGACTTGATTAGAGTTTCTAAATAAATATGGGAGAAATCGCCATCAGATATGCTCAATGAAAAAAATGAATGATGCTAGGTTGATTTCTGACAAGCTTCTAACAATGTCTATCAATGGACTAAATAAACCTGAGAAGTAGTTCAATGAAGAAATATCGTATAGTGTACGTAGAGCAATCCAGATGCTTGTTTCGATGTGAAATAACACCTAGAGGACAGTTGAAATAAAGGAATACTAGTTAGTTTAAGATCCTAAGTCATAGGTTGACACAATAAGAGATAGTGATATACAATGAGCTACAAAACATTTCTGATCTGCATGAACAAATATTGCTGGATTTCCACAAGTCCTTCGGGGGAATTTCTTCAAAGAGAAAAGACAAATCGTCTACTCATTAAGCTTAAGTTACTGCCTATAATACCATAATTATTCTTGATAATTATTGTGCAAGGCTTCTAGAGTTTGGTAATTATCTTTCACTGGTTCATCCAGGGCTTTTAATCCTAACTGAATTTTTCTCCTTTCTTGAATTTATATTATTATGCTAGAAAACCATTCCTTCTTTAACCTGAAACTTGGCAGTTATACGTGCATGCTTATAAGTCATAACCCACCCCCCTTTTTTGTATGCCAATTTACATAACAGCTTTTACCTGTGCAGCCCGTGCTAGAAAATTTCCTACAAGAGAATGGAAAAGCTTCTTCGATGGAGTTTCTAACAGCTGCAAATTAAATAGGAGTTGCGTCATGTATCACCTTCCAGCCATCAGTTCATGCTTGCAGTTCCTCTTATCTGATTAATTTTAACACATTCATATTTATTGATGTGAAGATGTAGTTCCTTTCATTATATATTTTTTTTCTTCATGAGGGATTAGAAAAGGATTTGGAGAAGAACGAGGCGGGGTATGGGCTGGATTGAGCGGTATTACAGGTTGTAGAGTCGGATTGAGAAGAGGTTGCGTTCATTTTTCCTTCTCATCTTTGGATGAAATTGTATATTTTCTTGTTGTATCTTCGCTAATTTCATTCTAGGAAATTGGTATTTAGTAGTAAGAGTTCTTTTGCCTTTCTTTGTACACAATTACTTGAGCTCATAAAATATCATTGGTTTTCAAATGAGACTTATAATTGCCTCACTTCAATCTTGTAACGTGTATATCGATTTAACAAACTTATGATACAACTCTTCCAGTGATGATCTTGTTTGTTAAGAGAAATTATCTACGAGTTAATTTTTTTAAAAAAAGAAATTATTTCGAGTGATTTATAGTGAATTCCCTTCCCCAGATTCATATACATGTATGTTACATGGATGTTTAGATATTATTATACACCACAAAAGAAATCATAAAAGGATGTTTTTGTACTGAGTGATTAATTTATCTGAACTGAGTCAATATACCAAGTGGATATAGATATGAACTCCGCTATGTAGAACATATAATGTTACCCTTCTCTTAATCACAAATTTGGGGCTCAAACTTTGCCAGTGGAGAAATTCTTGTTATTTGCACTTGAACTGTAGGGATTAACTCGAGGCAGATCTAGACTAGTCAAGTCAATAGATTTTGAATACCGGATGTATTGAAAAAATGGAACGTAATCTTGTGTTTAGTACGTCTTATTTATCCTTGCTAAGTCAAGATTGTTTTATTTTCTGGCCCTCAATTTATTTAATTCCATCTCATTGAATTTTTATTTGCCTAGGTAGATATGATGGAAACTCTATGCAATTCTCGAAGATGCCTTGAGTAGACCCCTGAGAATTGCATGGAATCTTCATCGTATCTGCTCTACTTCCCAATGTACTTACTAAGTCATGTCCAATCAACTCTGACTAACCCACCTTGCACTATTCCATGGGGATCTGCATTTCACCCATACAAAGCCTCATATGGCGCCATCCTAATACTAGAATGGTAGTAAATACTATATGCAAATTCACCCATACAAAGCCTCATATGGCGCCATCCTAATACTAGAATGGTAGTTAATACTATATGCAAATTCAATAAGAGGTAAGTTATAATCGTGACCTTTCTTGAAGTCTAGAATGCATACTCGTAACAAGTTGTTTTCTTCATAGAGCCATTCATAGGGTGCTCGTCGTTTGAGAGCTCACTTTGATAGTACTGAGTATGAGAGATATGAACTACAATTTAATAAACTAGACATGATAAATCCGAGATGCAAAACTGTACATGAAACTGAAATACATGAAATGATGCATTGACCAAGTACCAACATGCAATTGATAAGTATAGGACTCATATACTTGAGTACAAGGTTAATGCAATAACTGAAAATTGAATTGTGGAAGCTATTAATAACCGACATACTCTGTTGAGCCAAACGGAGTCCAACCTGTACCCCCACCTGGGAGGACGCTCTATACCTTAACAAGGCAAGAGACACCGATGTCGTGGATCCACAAAGTTGATCGTCCAACAAGGACTAAGGAGTCAAGACCACAATGACGGATGACCCTTATAACTTGTGGTAGCACGTAGTTCTTGAAGTCTAGAATGCATACTGGTAACAAGTTGTTTTCTTCATAGAGCCATTCATAGGGTGGTTGTCAGTCGAGAGCTTATTTTTAAGTTGAGATATACATGTTTTTTTATTGTACGTGTGGGTGCTATGCGCCATTGAAAAATGGTTGAATAGGATCGTTTTGACATTAGTGTCAGTCGGGCTCCTCAAAATTTGAGGTGTGACCCAAATCCAATCATTCAAGCTAAGGTAATTTTATATTCTTAGGGAAGTGAAAAAGATTTTCATCTATACAAGGTTGAAATTGAGAGCTAAAAAGTATAAAAGAGAGATTATATTAATGCATGTTATTATTGATATAGAATTGTTATTCTAGGTACATGCTTTGTGAAATAAAATGACAGCAATGAGAAATTAACATTAAGATGTTAGTTTCTACTTAGAACTTCCAACAACATTGTTTGGTGTGTTGATGACTGTAAATGTGAGTTCCAAAGTCACCTGATTCACATAGAAACCAATTAATTCATTTCCCTGAAATCCTCTTCGCTTAGCAACACGTTCAATCCAATCTTCATATAATCCAAAAACTCCATCAGTATCCTTTTTCAACTTGAAGAGATAGTTAGCTCCAGTGTCTAAATCCCAAATAGGAATCATCACCTCCCCTTCTCTCTCTGCTATTACAGCCACTACAGGATCCATGTTCTCGTAAAGGTATTTCAAATCACTTTCAACAAATCTTACACCTTTAAAATCCTTCGTCAACCATTTCACAAAACCAAACTCACGTTCAGCCTTCCACGACATTTTCGATACCTTAACAATTTCACATTGACCACTACCTATATTTATACCTAAACACTTACTCATTACAAAGACTATCCAAATTTCCTATTTTCAAATATCTCTCAAAATATTAAAAACTTTTTTCCTCTTTTTAAATTACATGGAGAGGAGAATTAACTCAAATTTTCTTTATTTTTTTTCCCTATCTTTTCCTTATAAGCAAAATGGCATATATTACCCCCTAAAACTTGTCTTGAAAATCCATTCAAACTTAAATTTGTGGAACACCATTTACCATTTATTTCCGTTCAAAATGTATATTGGTAAAAATATATACTCCCTCCGTTCCATTTTATGTGATGTAGTTTGACTCGGTACGGTGTTTAAGAAAGAAATGAAAACTTTTAAAACTTGTGGTCCAAAATAAATGATATAAATTTGTGTGACTGTAAATCATTTAATTAAGGGTAAAATAAATATTTTATAGTTAAATTGTTACTTAATATTAAAATGTGTCATTCTTTTTTAGACTGACTAAAACAAAAAGCAAGTCACATAAATTGAAACAGATGGGGTATCATAGTGAAGTGTCACATCTCAAAATACTCCCTAGACATTGATTGACACCCGCTAACACCACTCCCGGACAAATCAATTTTCATACACTTTATCATTCTATAAGCACTAAGATAAATATATGTTAATCCAACACATCAAAAATCATTAAAAGTGAAGAAATTATTCAATCAAAATTATATACCAAATTATGAAAACAAACAATGTTTAAATATATCTCTAGCCCAAATTCCACTATAATATCATAAATCATCTAATATATATAGTTAATAGAATTACATGAGTTTAGTTGTCGGACATGTAAACTCTAAGAAATAGGATACATGTTATAAAATAGAAAGACCTGAAACAATAGCCTCCATAAATAATAATGTGAAGGCTCACCTCAACAATAAAATCTACGCGAACAAACTCATCAATTAGTAGTCTCACCCTCCACAATAGTATCTGCATAGACATGCAAGTAACGAGTGATTTATATATAAATATGACCTAATAAGATCCTTGATCCGCTACTTTCATACCCCTAGAACAAGTATTAAGAAGATACAACCACACAACAAATACATGAATGTTATGCAGAACAATATATTTTTTAATAAAAATACTCAATAAGGTCGTCCAAACATGTCACGATCTGATCATACTACCCCACTAGCCGTAACGCGACACTTAGAGTTACTAGTGGTTCCAAGCTAACAAATACTTAGGTTAATGCAAAAACTAAACGTTGAAATTCTTGCTAGTTTTCGTTACATGATTGTCTTGATCTGAGTTTTTTTCGCCTGTATTTTTGTTGCATCACTAGTACAACCCTTCGATGGAAAAAGAGAAACTAGGCTTTCAATGTAGACTATTTCATTATCTCGGACATCAAAGTTAATAATCTTTGGGCTGAAGAAGTCATCCTTTGGATTGTATATCTTGAAATTTAGTGCACATCGAACCAAACTTTCACCTCTATTTGACATGAAATGGGGAACAACGTACACATGAAGCTAAGAGATAAAGATTAATTACTCTTCATAGCTACAATTTGCCTAATTACGCTCTATAACTATAGTTTCATTTGCTATGTTGTCTAATGTTTGTATATCTCAATTTTTTTATTAAAAATTATACAAATTCAAAATTTTAAATAAATAACGAAAAGAGGCGGTAACTTCGGTTATAAAAAATGAAAAACAATCCCATAAAATAAGGTAATTGTGTTTGATTAGAATTTATTGCCTAAAATGACTTCTTCAGTACAAAGAACACCATAGTCACTAGGTTCATGAGATTAAAAAACTTCACTAATACAAACAATACTCGATCAATTTCTTCGTTGATTATACGACAACAGGTAAATTTTCATTCATATATAGATTAATTGTATGTATATATTTGTATATATATGGATATGTATTATGAGTGGATGAACTGTTTATGTATTTGATATGTGTATATATAAATCCATATTTGTATAACACTGCATGTGTGGGGTATTCTTGGATGTTTTTTTGAGTAGAAATTTAACACCTTAAAAAAATATGTCAAAAAATAACTTAACTTTAAAAAAAATAACACCGTTGTAAGAGAAAAGATCTCTTAGTCATTTTTTCTTCTAAACAAGACTCACATATTGGTAGTGACTTCACTTTCAATGAATCATTATGCCCATTCTTTAACCAATCTCGAAGTTCTATCTAGAATAAATGACTTAGACGCAATGTACAAATAAGTTTCATTCAATTTAAAAGATATTTTCTCTTATGAGACATATTAATATAATTCTATTCATGAGAGATAATGCTAATAAGAAATTCACCTATCAATATACCATATGAGATAAAATATTCATCAACTCAATAATAGGAGGGTTACAAGAAAAATATATTAAGTATCCATCTCTTATCTAGTTAGAAACTGAAAATAATTCCTTATAACACAAGGTACATGTACATTACATTTTTTGAATTAATATCTTATTTCTATCAAAAGAAATTTTGAGTAGTACTAAGTGGGTTTTAAAGTTTATTGAAAATTTGAGATACAATACATTAAATAGATCATAATATATCAAATAATCCTAAATAACAAAATTTAAGACTCATTTATACATATATATCCATGCACCATTATATATTTTCCATATATATATCAAAAGAAGAAGAAAATAAAAGGGAAAAGAAGAAAAAAAATGGAAGAAATAAAGAAAAAAAATATATAAAAAATGTAAGCTTGTATAGATTCGAACTTGGGTCCCTCCGTAGGTATATGTTGCACTAACCACCTACATTATACATAAGTCTATATCAAAATTTATCACAAATATATATATATATATATATATATCTTAATCTTTCTACTGTATTTTAATTATTGGTATATACATATTTGGAAATATTTTCCGACAAATCCGTGTCCCGTGACACTCCTTAGGTGTTACTAAATCCGCCCCTGTATTCATGCATTTTGAATAGTCAATCGATGTGATTGGAGAACTACTCATGCAATATACATGTACAATGACTGATTATTCACTCTATAAACTTATGCAGACCTAACTCAAATGGAGAGTCCACTGTTAATTTAAGTCAAGTGAAAATCACTATAGTTACATTGATCCAATCATATATTATTCAGTTTAGGAGAGCTAATATAGATTATCAAAACTAGAGGTTAAATACTATATGACCCGGTAGGTTATTTTTGGGAATTTTGAACTATTCGTTTAACTTGAGTTAATTAGTTAATGGGTAATTGTAGATAATTGCTTAATCAAAGGTTAATGGGCTAAAGTGATAATTTATTTAAGACCCTATACTATTTGACTCATATATATTAAAATAAGTAGTAGGGTTTTATCACTTTTATACTTAAATTATTTAAAAGAAAAAGATAATAAAAAGAGGAGAAAATTACCTGGGTGGCATCGGAGGTGAGGGCACCGAATTCAGGTAAGATCTATAATATAAATTTGTGGTTAGAAGTTAGTGGAACAATCTTTAATATGCTATAGTTGAATTTGGATTGGAATATAAATTGTATTGTAGACATGTTATTTGGGTTGAAAAGAAAATAAATAAATTAAAGGTAGGATTGGACGAATTGTTCAATGTGTTTGGGATTCTGGGATATAAGTAATTGTTGCTCAATCATTGGCTAATCATGTTGCCAATGATTGGTGCAGTGGTAATTAATTTGCAACAAAAAGAAAGATATAGCGTACTGTCTGTGATTTGTTCCTTTTTTTTTTTTGTTAAATGTCTTAAAAAAGTCATCATATGACTTATATAATTAGCCTAGCTTGATACATTGGTATATAAAAATTAAATATTGAGTATATCGTATTACATGAATACGGTTAGAATATTTATGATATTAGAGAAGTTGAAGCTTAACCCTAGGCTTGAAACTTAGGAACTTGATTGTAAATTTGGGTGAGTTTTTGGGTCTAGGCTATACCTATAGTAATATGAGTGTTGTTAGTTTCAAAATCTTATTGTGATTATGTACTTGAATAGATTGCATTGATTTGGAAGCTCAACGAAAAGGGAAGACTCAAGTCCTAGAGTGATTGTTCGATTATTTAAGGCAAGTGGATTTCTAAACCCTTGTTAAGTGCATAGAGTCGTATATTTCCTTGTGGTATATGTTTGGGAGTAATGGGAATTGGTGATGGATTGACTTGTCCATGTTGAATAATTCTAATGATGGAAAAGTTAATAAAAAGGTAATGTGATTAATTGTTGGTGTGTGATGCTTGAGAATGATTTGAAGGACTTATTGCTTAATTGTTGATGTTGTATCACGGTTGTATTGTTGTGAATTGTGCATTGTTATGAAAATGGTCATCTTCTCATTATTTGTGTGAACATGTCATTTGCATTGGTTCTGAGACATGGTTGTGATAAGTGTTATGTGATAAGAGGATGTACTATTTCGAGGGACGTATTGCGTGCCGCGATGGATACTATATTTCGAGGGACGTATCATGCGCCGCGATGGATACTATATATCGAGGGATGTATCACACGCCGTGATGGATACTATATATCGAGGGTCGATTCGCACGCCGCGATGGATGCATGGACAAATATGTCCCCCATGGGTCCCGGACTAAGAGACAGCGGGTGTGTATCATTAGGTCAGACATGGATCACTATACTTGACATTGCATTTCATTGCATTACACTTTTTTATTATTGGTGAACTTGATCTTGTGTGTTGTTGATCTTGTGAGTGCCTTTCTGTGGAACTTGTGACTGATGAATATTGAGCCTGTTGTTGAAGATATGCAATTGTTAGAGTGTTGTTGTTGATGATATGTAATTGTTAGAGTGTTGTTGTTGAATATTTGCAATTGTTAGAGTGTTGTTGTTGAAGATATGAAATTGTTAGAGTGTTGTTGTTGAGCTATGTGCTTTGTAAATTGTGAACTGTTAGGTTGAGCTGGTTTTATGCAGGTTGTAGTTGTGGAGGTTCGGTTGGTGTGTAAAGGAGTACCCATATTTTATTCACTTAGCTTGTGTTTAGAAGTTTACTTCTTGAGTACCGTGTGGTTTGGTACTCACCCCTTGCTTCTACAATTTTTTGTAGGTTATGAGCCTGTATTTTGTGATACTTTCCATTCTCTTATTTTCTGAGGTCTTTTGGAGATTTGTGAGGTAGTTGTTGGTCATCTCAGCATACCTTCTTACTCCTATTTATGATCTTATTCTATTCTAGAAACAAGGTCATTTGAGACTTGTGTTTTTCTTTTGAATCAATTGTAATACTTTAGAGGCTTGTACACATGACAACCAAATTTTGGGGGTATTTTTGAGTTGATTATGAAATTTCCACATTTTATTGTAATGGTTGAGTTTTAGGCTGACTTGTCTTGGTGGGATAAGATGAGTGTCATCACGTCCATTTTTGGGTCGTGACAAAATGGTATCAGAGCCCCAGGTTCATAGGTCCCACATGTATACAAGCCGAGTCGAAGTAGAGTCTCGAGGATCGGTACAGAGACGTCTGTACTTATCTTTGAGAGGCTATGGTGACTTTTAGGAAAAATCTTCACTTCTTGAATCTCTATCGTGCATCTTTTGTCCGTTCTGATTTTTATCACTTCATTCCCTTCTCTCGCACTTATGTGATGACTCGTGTATAGTTCCTCATGTGAGTAATTGGTGTCGTGTATAGCTTGGATGTTAGATATGGTACTAAGGTTTAAGTGATATACTTGTGGAGATGATGTGTGGTTAGATTTAGAATGTTCAGTGATTCAAAGAAATTGCGTGAGGTTATGGTTTGATGATTCACTTTGAGGATAAATAAACGATTAGGTTGAACAATGGTTTAGGGAACTTCATGAGTATCTTTTTTATTTTAGGCTAGTCATTTAGTAGTGGGATCAGTATTTGTGTGGTATAGGCAATATCTAGAGTGGTTTGACAATTGGAAGTGGAATGATTAAAAGAATGGCTAGATAATGAATAGTGTAACCTTGGAAACTACAATTAGGAAAGTTGTCAAAATATGTATGGGTTTCTTGGTGAATGATGAGGATGATGTTGCACCAATTGAGGTCAGAATTTCTTTTACGGTTTCATTGAGTAAATATATACGAAAGAGGGTCATGATATGACTACTATAACGGTACCAATGCTTACTTAATAGAGTTATGGAGTGTGTTACTTCTATTATCGACTTGATCTATAAAAGAATGCATATAACTTGGGCTAGACACAGAACGGATTTGATAATGTTTTTGCAGTTATTCAATTGATAGAAATGTGTGGGCTATTTGCATACAACCTTTTCGAGGGGTATGATATGTTCTAAGTGGTGGATCTAATGAACTTTCACGATGTGGTACTAGTGGTACATGGGAAACAGATACGTCGATTGTCAAGTGAGAATACTAACTACTTAAAGAGTTATTAGTTGTATCACATGCTCGTATAATGAGATTTGATGTTACATTCATAATTGAGAAATCAACTAGCTTGTTACTGTAGATATTTGGGGTTAAGCGGTGTGTATAAGGAAGATTTTAGTGGTGGATCGTTGATACGATATTAATGCGTTAAGTTGAGAAGTGTATCCCGAGGGTTATAAATGAGAACCGGTGATTTCATCTTAAGGTCCAAGGGAATGGGTAGATACCAGAATGACAAGCTTATGGGTAAGGGAAGTCCAAAAGAATATACTTG
Organism: Solanum stenotomum; assembly: GCF_019186545.1. Lineage (NCBI taxonomy): Eukaryota > Viridiplantae > Streptophyta > Magnoliopsida > Solanales > Solanaceae > Solanum > Solanum stenotomum. The sequence goes on from NC_064293.1 coordinate 11,141,670, forward strand.
TGTGAAGGAAATTGGAAATTGTAGTAAAAACTGCATATAAAAGTGGGTTAGTCCTTTGGATTTGATTGGTATAACTGGGTTTAAGGTGTCATATTGATGAAAAGGTTGACTTCGTGGTGATGAGAAGACTACCTGAGCATGTAACACCTTGAATCTCAAAATGAAGAAAATCCTAGTTTTCAGAAAATATAGTGTCAGTACCAACGGAACCACCCAAGGACCGTAGGTGGAACCACGGACTGTAGGTGGGGTTCTCTGGTTAAGGCCCAAGTCTTAATAGTCTTTTATCACACCCACGGTCGACCAGTACGATATGTGGTTGGACCTATGGACCGTAGGTCTAACCGTTGGTGAAGGTCAGCAACCAGCTAGGGAGAAATTGATGATTGAGTCAACTTCAAATGATCATCACTCTTAGCACAAAAGGAATTATGTGTCCCATTACCTATGATATGATAGATAATTGAATACTCTTTCCAACGCCATCGAGTTTGCTAAAATCGGATCTCAGAGTAAAAAGTTATACTCATTTTAGTGAATCTCTGTCGGGCAGATTTGACCTACGACCCAAACCTACGAACCATAGGTTGACCTATGGCCCGTAGGTCCCTTCGTGTGTGGCTTCTGACAGCTTTTAAGTTAGGGGTCTTTTGGTCTTTTCTCTATGCGTTGGACCCCTAAAATACGTCGTTTTAACCCTAAACTACGTAGTTTTGATCAGTTTTAGCCTAGAAACATAATTAAAATTTACCTAAGTCAGATCATTCACCAAAACTTAGAGAAAGTAGAATGTAAAGAGGAGAAAGAGTCAAGAACCCTAGCTAAAGAACACATCAATATTTCATCAGTTCTAGCCCCGAAATCAAAAGATTTCTTCGTGGAATTTGTTACCAGGTATGTGGGATTTCACTAGTGGGTTCCTTTCGCCCATTAGGTCCCTAGATTTCAGTCAGATTCTTGATTCCCTTATCATGACTAGACCTAGGGTTTCTAGAACTTTAGCAGATTATCATGAATTAGTTAATTACATGTTCCAAATCAGATTATCATATTATTATGTCGTTTCTTGCATGAATTTCAGAACCCTAGCTATGTATTTCTTTAGTTCTTGAATTACACATGCTAGGTCAGATATTTCAGTAATTTCAGATATGCATGCCTCAGTTTTGAATGTGTCTTTATCAGTATATTATTGCGCATTCTCAGTTTGCATGTTAGTTTGAGCTATCTAGTATAATACAGAAATTCAGTCATAATGTGTTAATCACTTAATCTATTGGGAGTACATTAATACCGAGTTGGACTAGGGTTCAATTCAAAACTTTTTTATGGAACATACATATGAATATAGTTAGATTCTTGTTATAAAGTTGCCCCTGAAATAAAATAAAGATATAGTCCTAGGACTACGAGCCACGTAGGTTGTAAGTCCCCTCTGTAGTCATCATTTTAGTGATCACGCCAGTATGCCTCTATACCTTTGGCCGGGTATATTGGGTCCTCTCGATGAGGCGTATACATCGGACTCCACATTTAGCTCATGTGGTTTTATTATCAGTTATTAGCAGCTCTCATAATTTAGTTAGACTCTATTGCATTGACCATTTAAGTACAATCAGTATTTCAGTTTCAGTATGTTATGAACTTGGTCTTTGCATTAGATAGTTCAGTATTCAACATCTATATTATATCATTGCTTATTTCCTTTGTTCAGTTATACGTTATTTCAGCTTTATTCTATCTTGCATGCTCAGTGCCTTTCAAGTACTGACACATACTATGCGCTATATCTTCTCGTGATGTAGGTTCAGGTTCTCAACATCCAGATCACGCTTAGATTGGTTTCCAATCTTCAGTTCAGCAGCATCAGTGATGAGTTCTCATTCTTCGAGGACTAGTGACATGTTTATCTTTTATCGTTTAGTCTTTAGTTTCAGTTTTGCTAGATCTAGTTGGGGCATTTCCCAACATTTCTAGTCAGTTTAAAGGCTTATTTCAAACATAGTTAGATTCAGCTTAGTATTTGAGTTTGATGTTTCATTTGTATTAAACTCTCATATTTGATATTCAGTTTTAGTATATAGGTATTCCCCATAATTTCAGATTTTCTTAGGATTAGCTTCCGCATCAGTTTTATTTCTCAGTTTATCTTTAGTATGCTCATGATTATGTCAGCATGGTTAGCTTGGGGTCACTTGTGATCGTAGGTCCCGTGTACGCATCTCGGGGGTAGCTTGGGACGTGACAAACTTGGTATCAGAGCACTAGGTTTAAGTGTCCTAGGATGTCTGAAAAGCCGCACTAGGTAGAGTCTTTTTCATGGGTGTGTAGTGCGCACCACATCTAATGAGAGGGAGGCTGCAAAGTGTATTAGGAAAAAAAATCTTCATTTTCTTGTTACTCTTATCGTGCGTAAGGTATGATCTAATTTTGTTCTAACTCAACGTTCTATGTTTCAGATTATGCCTCCTCACAGAGCTAATGCCAGGAACGCAAACGCAGCTCGTCCAGTCCCAGATCAAGAAGTCTCGAATGCAGAGTTTAGGAACGTCATTCAGATGTTGGCTCAGAGTGTGGCCAACCAGAATAACCAGTAGGCTCCAGTTCCAGAAAATGCTAATGTTGGGTCAGCGACAGTCAGAGTGTGAGACTTTGTTAGGATGAATCCGCCACAGTTCTTAGGATCGCAGGATGGAGAAGATCCCCAAAACTTCATTGATGAGGTCAAGAAGATCTTTGAAGTGATGCAGGTAACTGGGAATGATCGGGTTGTGTTAGCATCTTACCAACTTAAGGATGTAGCTCATATCTGGTATACTCAGTGAGAGGAGAACCGGGGTATAGATGCAGCTCCTATCACTTGGGATTGCTTTAGTGAGACCTTCCTGGACAGGTTTTTACCAAGAGAGCTAAGGGAGTGTTGACACCCAAATTTGACCGACCTTTAACCTTTTTGAAATACTATTCGATTAAATACGTACTTTTAAAGTACATTTTGAGTTTAAAATTTTAATCAATTTTATCTAAAAATCATATATGTTAGCATGCATAATTTTGAAAATTATTGTAATTATCATCAAATTATTTTATCAAATTATGTTTATCGATATTTAAACTTAAAATAATTATCTTACTAAAATGTTTTAGAATTTAAGTGTGTTAATTTGTATGAAAATTTTATAATATATGTAGTATTAATCAAATGACATTTTCTTAGTGTTCTTTCAAATCATTTAAATCATAGCCCACTCTATTCTATTTTATTTCAAATCTAGCCCATTTTCCTATTCAATCTCATTTCAAATCTAGCCTCTTTAAACCAATTGCTATTTCAATTATAGCCTTTGTGAACCCAAAGCTGAAAACCTCATCTTTTAATCTAAACCTTTGATCTCTTTTATTCAATCTCATCCCTTCATCTCTTTTGAAATCGAGGGTCCAGATCGAATCTACCATTTTCCCTATTTTAAACAAAAGACCCCAACCCTAACATTTTTTCACTCTTCCTCTCCCCTTTATCTAGCAGGCGCAGCCCTCCTCTCTCCTTTTCTCCATTGACGCCGGCGAGACGGAGATACACCATCACCCTCTCCGGTGAAACCTCCGTTCCTCCTCTCCTCTCCTCTCCTCGTTGCCTTCTCTTCCCTTTCCTCTCCTCCTTACGTTTCCCTGCGAGAACAACTCCACCAGCAAGGGAGGCGGCCAGCAGCAGCTTGAGAAACCAGCAGCAACAGCTGCTCCGACCAGTAACTCCAGCGCCTTCTTTTCCTCTCATATCCCTCCGCCTTTCCTTCCTTTCTCCCTTTCTCTTCTCTTTTGTCTCCTCTCTCCGCAGGAACACCACCAACAGCAGCCGGATAGCAACTCCAGCAGCTGGCAGGACTCCGACCGGAATCAACAGCACCTCCGGCGAGAGTTCCTCAGCGAGCAGCGACAGCAACAGCAGCGACCAACGAGTTCAATAACAACAACGAGCAATATTTAAAGACAGGTTTGATCGGTTCGAAGTCAAGATTACGGTCTACTAAAGACGAATCTTGTTAAGATCCGTCCGGGGTTAGTTTTCTCTTTTAAGATCCTTTGATTTTCGCTTTCATTCTTAAGAAAATAAGTGCTCAATTGTCCTCTTATGCATGTCTATCCCAGATGAATTTTATTTTATGTGATTAATGCTAATTGTGATTCTTCCATTTTCCCTGAACTCGCTTAATTAGTTGTAGTAATTCTTCATTCCTTGCTTGAAGTGAGATCCTGCCAAAGTAATGACATCGATTTAAGCCTTTACACTGATAAAGTTATAGGCTTGTCTTTATTTGGATATAGCATTTGAAGATAATTGGTTCTTAAAACTAAGACCCTTTTAACTATTTGTTTTTCTGGGCAGCACCTTTAATTCCAGAAAATGTCTCTAATGTACTCCTTATATGTCACTTATGTTGGTAATTTCGGATTCTTGATATTTTTGGATTATGAATTGATAATTTTCATCGTATATATTAGTATCTCACTTGCTTATGGTAAATTCCAGCATGTTTAATTGATTTATGTTATTAAATTAGATGTTTGTTACTTGTTTTATTATGGTATTATTTTCCTCTCCATAGAATCTGCTATATCTATGTACCGGCTTGTCGTGTTAATTGACCAAGAATTAATCCATGAAATCGACTTACAAAGTAATCATCTCTTCCCTTAAATAATATCCTCTTATGCTTAATTTATGTAATTTTGACTTACAACCGCCATTAGTTAATATTTCTTACCGTATTTATTTGTACACGGATTTTGACATGTTAAAATTGGTAAAAGCATGCTTATATATGGTAAAATGTGGGGTCATATTATAAACTCAATACGTGTCTCGCTAATTGACTGAATCCATGCGTGTAAAATTGTGCTCTTTACCTTAATTAAATAGTATAGATTCATATTGATTTCTTATATTTGGTAAATATTTTGACTGATGTGGCTCCTTTTTGTTAAGGAAACAAATTTCCCCTATTTGCTCCCATTAATAATTATTCTCTTCCTTTTGTGTGACCTTTCTCCCACTATATAAATAATCCACTTTCATTCTTTGGACACGATCGAACACAACTCTTACACTTGGCTGACACTTGAATACTTTGAAATTACATATTGCTCTCTACTCTAAAAAAAAAAATAATAAATTAAGATTCCGGAAAACTCTTAAGGTTCCTCTCTACTCAATTTTTGCTGTGTTCAGGTCGAATAGTGGATCAAGTTTATCTTCATTGCTGTTAAATATATACTTTGCCTAATCGGTTAGTTGTTTCTCTATTAGTTTAGTTTTCGTTTTGCAGTGCTTCAATTGTTGTTGCATGTTTAAAATAAATAAAGAGGGAAAGCGTACATGTCAGTCTTCTTTTCCCTCTAAATACGTGATGTTATGTTATTGCTCCTATTGATTGACCGAGTTTCTATATGCGGGACTTTGTTTATAATTTTTCCACACTTTGGTTTAGATGTGACAACTTTGTAATGTGTAAATGTTATGTAGTATTATGTCTATTGCTTAGCAGGTCATATAAGTTCAAGTGTTGAAGAGTTGCCATGGGATGGGGTTCCAGACATGACGACCTTGCTTCATATTTTGAATTTATGCTTTGTATTTATATCTCATTTATTTGGTTTGTAATAACTCTAACCCTCTATTTATAAAATAACTTGGGGAATCGTCTAAGGGGGAGGGGGATATACGTGCTAATTGTTTCTTTTCATTTTTTTAGTTTAGTTTATTTCGTTATGTGTGGTTGCTAAAAATCTGTCTATGTTGCTTAAATCATAAACCTTGCAAGCATATTATAATATATCTTAATATTGATTTAAAATCAACCTTTGTTTATAACCTTATCAGATTAATCAACATATCATGAATATATGTTCAAATTTGCTTGATCTTGAATTGGTAGAATCTTGTCTCACACACTAACGGTGGTAAAATTTGGAAATTGATTAATAACATTTAGACATCATGCCTCTAGGATTTTAATATAATAAATTTGAGCAAGTCAGTTGGTTTATTTTATTTAGGAGTCATGTCTTTAGGTCTAGATTAATATCTGCATGTCAATAAAATATGTCTAGAAATGCATAAATTTAGCCCGCCATAAAGTTATGTCTATAGTGTGTAACAATCGGTTTAAATGAAATAGATGCCACACCTATAGGTTTTCTTAATAACATCATGATCATAAAGTTATTTTTACTTTATCTGTCATTTTGGGTTTAGAAAAATCATGTCTGTAGGTGTTATGCAATATTTTGATTTTTCAGCCACTCAGAAATCATGTCTAGGATATAATTAATAAAATCAAATTATTCAGCTTGTTAAAATCACTCATAATTTTCAGCATGTTTAATTAATCACGCTAAGCAACTTTAAGCTTGTTAATCAGTTTAAATTAATTAGACCCTAATAGCTTTTGCATGTTAAAAACAGGTTCTAATAATGTTAGCATGTTAATTAGTCAGATGTTAACAAATTTTGCATGTTAATAATTTTTCCGCATGTCTTATCACTTAGAAATCATGCCTATAGGACTTGACTAGTAAAATTGAATATGTAATCAGTTCAAATAATCTCAGCAGGTTTTTTAATAACATAATCTTGTCAATCAATCAAGTTCTAATTCCTTTAAGTTAATAAAATTGCAGCATGTTAATAGTTGGGTTAATTTTTTTGTCAACATGTTAATTCGCTTAGAAACCATGCCTATAAGGTTAAACTTTTTTTATTTTTTTTCTCAATCTGTTAAATAATCGAAATAAATTTACTGCACATTTTTGCTCACTGTTCCACTAATCCCGCTTTGCAATAATTTTCTGGTCACCTGGAATAAATCAATTAATCTACAACATGTTAAATAATTGAACTACTTTTATTATGCATTGTGCCACTATTTTGAGATGCATTAAATACTGCCACTTAAAAGATTATTTAAAATAAAATCAATAATGTTTTTTTTTGCATATTAACCTGCTCGACATAATCAATTCTACATTGTAACTTTTTGTTCTGTCATTTAAAATCAACTGATAGTTAATTTCTGCATCTGCTACTTTAAATATCTACTACCCTAATTCAAATCTGCTCTAAATATTAACTTTTGCATCATAAATCACTGTTAAGCCACTCTCTTAAATCAGTTAATTTTTTCCTGCACCTAATAAGTTTTGCCCCTTTGAAATTCATAAAATAAATTGTGATAATGTCTGTCTATGTATTTATATGCATACACTCAGCATGAGACCTTTTCACTTTATCTGTGTTTGTCAGCATGTATAAATAAAATTTAGAGGCCAATATGAGACTTTGTGTGCTAAATGTTTGTCCAAATTGTTTGACGTGGTGTCTAGGTGGGCCTATTAGGAGTTTATTTTGGTCTAAATTCATCCTAACAGTAGTTCAATGCCTCTTGGACCTTAAGCGGGGACGTTAGGCACCTTTTAGAGACGAAAAACATGTGGTGGTGGGGTAGGGGTAGTTTAGGCCCTATGGATATGATGACATCGACTTAGGCTTAAAGCGACAAATCTTGGTTTTATCAGTCCCTACACGGAAGCTTATCAAAAAATTAAAATAAAGTCGAGTGCTAATCCTAAAGTCCTTCAAAGTCTCCCTTTCCTTTGTCCTTTTATTTGTTAATTATTATATTTATTTGGGGTAGCTTAAATAAAAAATATAAAAATTGTTTATTTTATTTGATTGTGCAATTTCTGTCTCCTCGCTCCTCTTTTATTAATTGTTTAAATATTTATTTTTCATTCATTACATCACCTAGTCTTGCATGCTTAATTAATAAAGTAAATAATTTAATTAATCTTAATTGTTTATTATTAGTTATCACCTAGCCATCATGTTTAAATAATAATAATGAAGTGACCTTAATTGCTACTTGTAACCCCCACATAAATTGCATGAGATATGACTGGGACCCACATTTATGGACCTCGAGGGATGCCTAACACCTTCCCCTCGAGGTAATTTGAACCCTTACCCGATCTCTGGTTCGTTGACCTTAGTTAGATTTAGCTAGGTTAGATAGGTGCGCTAATGCGCCTTAATTCGTTAGGTGGCGACTCTTCAATCACCCAAAGCCCAAAAGAGTTGTTAGGTCATGCACCAAAACCCGTTTTGTGAAAAACGAGGCGCGACAGGGAGGCAAAAGCTCAGGAATTTATGAACTTGAGGCAAGGTAACATGACAGTCCAAGAGTATGGGCTCAAGTTTACCCAACTCTCCAGGTATGTTCCTCACATGGTTGCTGATTACAGAGCTCAGATGAATAAATTTCTATATGGAGTGTCAGACTTGGTGAAGACAGAGTGTAGGAATGCCATGTTGCTGGAAAATATGAACATCTCTAGGCTCATAACCCATGCTCAACAGGTTGATAGTGATAAGCTTAGGGAAAAGGCTAAGGAGAACAAGATAGTTAGGACATGCAACTATGACTATTCTCAACAGAAATCGGGTGGTGGAAATCGCTCGTAGTATCAGCAGAAGTCTTCAACTCCAGCACCTTCATTAGCCAGTGTTCCATCCTCCAAGTTCCGGAATAATCAGAAAGGTGGAGCATCACGCTCTAAGATTCAAGGTAGTATTTCAAGCACCAAAACCTACCCAACTTGCCCTAAGTATGGTAAGAACCATCCGGGCGAGTGTCTTGCAGGAAAAGAAGGATGTTTTGGGTTTGGTCAGTCTGGTCACAGGTTGAAGGATTGTCCTTCTAAACAGGGTCAATGAGGCAATGCTAATCGAGCCCAGTCTGCAACTGCAGCAGCACCGGCAGGTCGCCCGACTGCCGACTCAGCAGGGTAACTCTTCTGGTACAGGTGGCGAACAACACCAAAACATGCTCTATGCTCTTCAGGCTCGCCAGGATCAGGAAGATTCTCCTAATGTAGTCACTGGTACGTTACGAGTCTTTGATCTCGATGTTTATGCTTTGTTAGACCCAGGGGTTACTCTTTCTTTTGTAACTCCTTATATAGCGGTCAAATTCTATATTTGCCTAGAAACTCTCTCAGAACCTTTCTTAGTCTCTACTCCAGTCGGCGACCCAATTATAACTAGACGGGTATACAAAAATTACCCTGTCACAATCTCTCAGAAAGTCACCTCAGCAGATCTTGTAGAGTTAGAGATGGTAGACTTCGATGTTATTCTAAGCATGGATTGGTTACATTCCTGTCATGCCTCAGTTAATTATAGGACTAGGATTGTTCATTTTCAATTTCCAGACGAACCAATCTTAGAATGGAAGGGTAGTAGCTTAATGCCTATGGGTCGATTCATTTCTTACTTTAAGGCCAAAAAGATGATCTCTAAGGGTTATCTCTATCATCTAGTTCAGGCTAAGGATTCAAGCTTCGAAACCCCAACTCTTGAGTCAGTTCCTGTGGTTAATGAGTTCCAGAAGTGTTTCCAAAAGATCTTCCCGGAGTTCCTCCCAATAGGGAAATTGACTTTGGAATTGATCTCCTTCCAGATACCCAACCTATCTCTATTCCTCCTTACAGAATGGCTCCAGCTGAGCTTAAGGAATTGAAGGAGCAGTTGAAAGCCTTCTAGATGCTTCATCAGACCTAGTATTTCGCCATGGGGTGCACCTGTGTTATTCGTAAAGAAGAAAGATAGTTCTCTCAGAATGTGCATTGACTATAAGTAGTTGAACAAGGTCACAATAAAGAATAAGTATCTCATCCCCAGGATTGATGACTTGTTTGACCAACTTCAGGGTGCTAGTCATTTCTCAAAGATAGACCTCAGATCGGGTTATTATCAGCTTAAAGTCAGAGATAGTGATATTCTGAAGATAGCCTTCAGAACTCGGTATGGTCATTATGAATTTGTAGTTATATTATTTGGACTAACCAATGCTCCTGCAACTTTCATGGATTTGATGAGGAGGGTGTTTAAGTAGTATTTGGACTTGTTCGTTATCGTCTTTATTAACAATATCCTCATCTACTCTAGAAGTGATGAAGAACATGTGAGTCATTTGAGGGTTGTTCTGCAGACTCTCAAAAATCGCCAATTATTCACTAAGTTTAGCAAGTGCGAGCTTTGGCTACAGTTAGTAGCTTTCCTTGAGCATATAGTATCCAGCGAAGGGATCCAAGTTGATTCCCAGAAAATAGTAGCAGTGAAACAATGGCCCAGAACTACCCCTTCTACAGATATCAGAAGTTTCTTGGGTCTAGCGGGTTATTACAGAAGGTTTGTGGAAGGATTCTTATCCATAGCCTTTCCGTTGACTAAGTTGACTCAGAAGAAAGTCAAGTTGCAATGGTAAGATGATTGTGAGAAAAACTTTGCAGAGTTGAAAACTAGATTGACTACAACTCTTGTTTTGACTCTACCAGAGGGTTCAGACGGTTATGTTATAGATTGTGATGCTTCCATAATCGGCCTAGGTTGTGTGTTGATGCAACGAATTAAGGTTATAGCTTATGCTTCTAGACAGCTTAAGGTGCATGAGAAGAACTATCTGACTCATGACCTCGAGCTCACAACAGTGGTGTTTGCACTTAAGATTTAGAGACATTACTTGTATGGTGTTCACGTAGATGTGTTCACAGACCATAAGAGCCTTCAGTAGGTGTTCACCCAGAAAGAGTTGAATTTTTGCCAGAGAAGATGACTTGAGTTTCTCAAGGATTATGATATGAGTGTGCATTACTATCCTGGTCAGGCTAATGTATTAGCATATGCTCTTAGTAGACTATGTATGGGTAGTGTAGCACATGTTGAGGAACAAAGAAATGAGCTAGCGAAGGATGTTCACAGGCTTGCTCGCTTGGGAGTTCGTCTTATGAACATATTAGATGGTGGGGTAACAGTTCAGAATGGGTCAGAATCTTCTTTGGTAGTGGATGTTAAGGAAAATCAAGACAGTGATCTGATATTACATGAGCTAAAATATGCAATCCATCAACAGAGAGTTGAAGTTTTCTCCCAACGGAGAGATGGTGTGCTTCGCTACCAGGTCAATTATGTGTTCCTAATGTGGGTGAGTTGAGACAACATATTCTTGCAGAGGCCCATAACTCCAAATATTCTATTCATCCAGGCGCCACTAAGATGTACCGCGATCTGCAGAAAGTCTATTGGTGGAATGGTATGAAAAGAGATATAGCAGATTTTGTGGCTAAGTGCCCCAATTGCCTGCAAGTCAAGGTAGAACATCAGAAACCAGAAGGTATGACTCAAGAGATTGACATTCCTACTTGGAAGTGGGAAGTGATCAACATGGACTTCATCACAGGTTTACCTCGTACTCGCAGACAACATGACTCCATTTGGGTGATAGTTGACAGAGTTACTAAGTCTTCTTACTTTTTGGCGGTCAAGATTACAGATTCGGCAGAGGACTACACCAAGCTGTACATAAATGAGATTGTAAGGTTGCATGAGGTTCCTTTGTCTATCATCTCAGATAAAGGTCCTCAGTTTACCTCTCATTTGTGGAAGTCATTTCAGAAAGGTCTTGGTACTCAAGTTAACCTTATCACAACATTTTATCCGCAGACGGATGGGCAGGCAGAGCGTACCATTCAGAACTTAGAGGACATGTTGAGAGATTTTGTGATCGATTTCAAGGGTAGTTGGGATGATCACCTTCCTCTTATAGAGTTCGCTTACAATAATAGTTACCACTTCAGCATTCAGATGGCCCCTTATGAGGCATTGTATGGGTGTAGTTGTAGATCTCCAGTTGGCTGGTGTGAAGAAGGTGAAGAAGCCTTGATAGGACCAGATTCAGTTCATGATGTTATGGAGAAAGTGCAACTCATTAGAGATAGACTTAAGACAACCCAGAGTCACCAGAAATCCTATACAGATATAAGGAGAATGGAACTAGAGTTCCAAGTTGATGATTAGGTTTCCCTGAAAGTGTCGCCTATGAAAGGGGTGATAAGATTCGGCAAGAAGGGGAAGCCCAGTCCTAGATATGTAGGCCTTTACAAGATCTTGAAAAGGATTGGTAAAGTGGCTTATGAGTTAGAGTTTCCACATTTCTCTATTGAAGAAGTGTGTGGGTAATCCAACATCTATTGTGCCTTTAGAGATTATGGTTGTAAAAGATAGTCTTTCGTATGAGGATGTACCAGTTGAAATTCTTGATCGTCAAGTTAGAAGGTTGAGAAACAAAGAAGTCGCTTCAGTCAAGGTTAGGTGGAGGAGTCAGTCCGTAGATGGAGCTACTTGGGAAGCAGAAGCAGCTATGAAAGCTAAGTATCCTCACCTTTTTCATTCCGATTCCAATTCAGCTTGAGGTAATAGTTCCTCTTTAGTTTTTCAATTATTCATGCATAAATTCAGTCTTAGAATCATGTTCCTTCTATTTGTACTTGCATTTTCAGCGTATTGCATGTTCTTGGAACTCAGTTCAGTCAGAAATCAGTTTCTAGTACTTAGTGGTAGGGATTGCAGCTTCTTCCCTCCATACTCAGCTAGTTTAGACTTAATTCGAGAATGAATGTTCCCAAGGGGGAGATAATGTAACACCTCGGATCTCAAATTGAAAAAAATTCTAGTTTTCAGAAAATCTAGTGCCAGTACCAACGGAACCACCCACAGACCATAGGTGGAACCCTGGACTGTAGGTGGGGTCCTATGGTTAAGGCCCAAAGTCTCTTATCCCACCCACGGTCGACCAGTACGGTCCGTGGTTGGACCTACGGGCTGTAAGTCTGACCGTTGGTGAAGGTCAGTAGCCAACTAGGGAGAAATTGGTGATTGGGTCAACTTCAAATGATCATCACTCTTTGCACTAAAGGAATTATGTGTCCCATGACCTATGATATGATAGATAATTGAATCATCTTTCTGATGCCACCGAGTTTGCTAAAATTGGATCTCAGAGTAAAAAGTTATGCCCGTTTCTTGCATGAATTTCAGAACGGTAGCTATGTATTTCTTTAGTTCTTGAATTACACATGCTAGGTCAGATATATTAGTTATTTTAGATATACATGCCTCAGTTTTGAATGTGTCTTTATTAGTATATTATTGCGCATTCTCAGTTTGCATGTCAGTTTGAGCTATCCAGTATAATACAGAAATTCAGTCATAATGTGTTAGTCACATAATCTATTGGGAGTAGCATAATACCTAGTTGGAAGGGTTTAGTGTACCGATATAGTCCCAGAACTAGGAGCCACGTAGGTTGTAAGTCCTCTCAGTGGCCATCATTTTAGTGATCATGCCAGTATGCCTCTATACCTTTGGCCGGGTATATTGAATCCTCTCGATGGGGCATATACATCGGACTCCACATTTAGCTCATGTGATTTTATTATCGGTTATTAGTAGCTCCTACAGTTCAGTCAGACTCTATTGCATTGACCATTTTAGTACAGTCAGTAATTCAGTTTTAATATGTTATGAACTTGGTCTTTGCATTTAGATAGTTCAGTATTCATCATCTATATTATATCATTAATTATTTGCTTTGTTTAGTTATATGTTATTTCAACTTTATTTTATCCTGCATGCTCAGTACCTTTCAAGTACTGACACATACTATGCGCTACATCTTCTCTTGATGTCGGTTCAGGTTCTCAGCATCCAGATCATGCTTAGATCGGTTTTCGATCTTCAGTTTTGCTAGATCTAGTTGGGGCATGTCCCAACATTTCTAGTCAGTTTAAAGGCTTATTTCAGACATAGTTAGATTCAGCTTAGTATTTGAGTTTGATATTTCGTTTGTATTAAACTCTCAGATTTGATATTCCGTTTTAGTAAATGGGTATTCCCCATCATTTCAGATTTTCTTATGATTAGCTTCCGCATCAATTTTATTTCTTAGTTTATCTTTAATATGCTCATGATTATGCCAGCAGGGTTAGATTGGGGTCACTTGTGATTCTAGCTCTCGTGTCTGCGTCTCGGAGATAGTTCGGGGCATGACAGAGTGTGATGGTAATAAGAGTTCGTGATGGATTGTAATTGAGATGCAACTATATAATATTGATTATTGGTTAAACGAATTTTGTATAGTAATAACGGTTGTGAGTATCTAAAATTGTGACTTTCTACTATTTGGTGAGTAACTTGGTTGTATGGAAAGTTTTAGGAGATGTTGGTACACCGCTCGAATAGAATTTAAAGGAGCTAGAGTCATAATGGAAAAAATGATAAATTAGTGGGATATAGTGTAGCCTTTGAAAAGAGGTGAGAGTAAGAATATTTTCTCTGATTACAAGGGCTAAGGATGTATCTTCAGAGGGGTTAAGAATTGGGTTCAGAGACACGTGGTTTCATCCACTTTGCTCTGGTCATGGTAATAGTGTCATGAGTTAATCAGATTGGCTATAATGATTTGATAAGATTTGAGAAAGAAGTTTATAGGCGTTTGATTTGAGTGTGATAATAAGTGTTTTTGTGTTTTTGAGTTTGATAACTGGTACAGTTGGAATCAGAATTCAAGTTTTTCATTGCAAGTCTACGTTCGTGGTAGTATGTTTTGTTAAGGTATGGATTGGTAAGGTAAGAAACAATCGATCGCATTGAGTATGAAGCATTTGGAAGGACTTATGCATAATTTGAGTAGTAAATTTGGTTACTTTTGATTGTATACCTAATGGGTGGTTTCACGTAATGTTTTGGTTTAGAATATAAGGTAAAATGTTATGGATTATTGGTCAAATGATTTAATATGTAAGTAATTCTACGAAAGAAATAAGATTCTGGTGTATTCAAGAGTTCAAAGTATTTGAAATTTGCGTCATGGAAGGAGTTCAAGAAAGGTAAAGGAATAAAATCTCTCATATAGATAATTGGTTTAGAGTTGAAGGTTGTAAGAATTTTTGCCTATGAGTTTAGATATGACATTGAGATGTGAACTAGTTCGGTACAAACTTACTAGGAGTTTATCATCGACTTTTATAAAGATTGAGTTTTGATTTGGTGACAAATAGTGAGGTATGGAAATTTTAGTGTTTTATGTGGGGTTAGATTGCTCAAATTATGATAGATGACCTATGAATGATGTACATGATGAGATATAGTTCTACATGGTTATTAAAAATTTAGAGTTGGATTAATACTGCTCTACTAATGGGACTACATAGAATGTTATGATGAGTTACATAGACATTTGATGGTGAATATAGGTTATGAGCTTATAGTATACAAAATACTTTGGGTGACTAAGAATTTCTCCAAGTTTTGGAAATGAGGTATATGATGGTTTGAATGTTAGTTGAAACTTGGTATGTGAATGATTGCGCAAAGTTGACATTGGACGTGATTCAATAGTTTGAGCTCGATGGAAAGTACACTCAGATTTGAAATTAGTACTATTAGCATTGTGTGAGACCTACATCTGTCATGAAATGATTACATAATAAGAGAGGGAGTCATAGTTTAAATTTTTGGAGACGGCAATGTGTTTTCTAAGAAAACTTTGATACTAATAGCAGTTTGAAAGTGCAGAAATGATCAGTGTGGTTAGATTGTTTTGTTAGTATTAAGAGTGTTGGCTTTAGCAGGGTACTGTGAGGAGTAGGTGAGGTTTGATGAATCGAGTATGTGTACGATTGTAATGAAGATTAGGATGGTTGATTATGAGTAGCTAAAATTTCAAAGAGATGGTGTCAAATGAATGAAAATGAATATGGAAGGAGTATCTTGTGTTATTTCACCTTGATTGCATACATTCTTATGTGACCACCTATTTCGTTCTGGACATGATTTGAGTATGATTCACGTGTGTGTTTTCACTTCTATGGGTGAATCCTTAGTGGTGGATCGGATGTACCGATCCTCTTATGTATTCTTGATAGGGTAGGCTCCTTGGACAGAATTGGTCATTTCAGTTATGATAGATTTGGTGTTGTTTGGGATAGTTGAAGTATATCAGTAGTTCTACACGCATAACGTTGCTTATGAGAACTTATATAAGAGTTATGAAGAGTTACAATTGTCTAAGAGTGTTGTTAGAGGTTCTGCATTTTGAAACGTATTGCTTGTTGGGTGCTTACTTAATCATTTTCTTCATTGGGTTAGATAAGTTTAATTCTCCCTTAATGAGTATCCGATGTCTAAAGATCAAATTTTTATAACTTAATCTTGGGGAAGGATTGTGTTTTGAGAAGAGAATTTTGATAAGATCTGTGATGGTTTGTGCATTATGAGTGTGTGGTGGTTGGTTCAGATTCACTTCAGGTTGTAGCCGGTATTGATTTCAAATTTTATTGTGGTTATCTGAGAAAAGATTTATCTTGGTGGTTGTGTTATGGTTTAGAGGGGGTTTCGGTTCATAATGGATTCATGTGTTAGTCTATGAATCGGTAATAACTCTTGATTTGTAGATCTTTCAAAGTTTGATTCGTAAGTTTAGTCCTTAATAGTTGATCTTGATGGAATGGTTTTAACGATGAGCTCACTTGAAGAGGTGGACACTGACTCTAGAAGATCATAACTTAGAATTTGGTAACATCAGTCATTCTTCCTTCTCCTTCTTTATGTTCAAGGACGAACATGTTTTTTAGTGGTGGATAATATAATGACCCGGTAGGTTATTTTTGGGAATTTTGAACTATTCGTTTAATTTGAGTTAATTAGTTGATGGGTAATTGTAGATAATTAACTTAATCGAGAGTTAATGGGTAAAAGTGATAATTTATTTAAGACCCTATACTATTTGGCTCATATATATTAAAATAAGTAGTAGGGTTTTATCACTTTTATACTTAAATTATTTAAAAGAAAAAGATAATAAAAAGAGGAGAAAATTACCTGGGTGGCATCGGAGGTGAGGGCACCGAATTCAGGTAAGATCTATAATATAAATTTGTGGTTAGAAGTTAGTGGAACAATCTTTAATATGCTATAGTTGAATTTGGATTGGAATATAAATTGTATTGTAGACATGTTGTTTGGGTTGAAAAGAAAATAAATAAATTAAGGTAGGATTGGACGAATTGTTCAATGTGTTTGGGATTCTGGGATATAAGTAATTGTTGCTCAATCATTGGCTAATCATGTTACCAATGATAGGTGCAGTGGTAATTAATTTGCAACAAAAGGAAAGATATAGCGTACTGTCTGTGATTTGTTCCCCTTTTTTTTTTTGTTAAATGTCTTAAAAAAATCATCATATTACTTATATAATTAGCCTAGCTTGATACATTGGTATATAAAAATTAAATATTGAGTATATCGTATTACATGAATACCGTTAGAATATTTATGATATTAGAGAAGTTGAAATTTAGGAACTTGATTGTAAATTTTGGTGAGTTTTTGAGTCTAGGCTATACCTATAGTAATATGGGTGTTGTTAGTTTTGAAATCTTATTGTGATTATGTACTTAAATAGATTGGATTGATTTGGAAGCTCAACGAAAAGGAAAGACTCAAGTACCGGAGTGATTGTTTGATTATTTGAGGCAAGTGGATTTCTAAACCCTTGTTAACAGTTGCGGAGCCACCCTATCTTTAGGGGGGTCATCCGACCCCCCTTCGGCGGAAAATTATATTATTTTTACATGGTTAAAATAATTTTTTATGTATATATAGTAGATGTCGAACCCCCTTAGGCTACTTCGTGTGTCTATTTCTTCAAATTTTGAACCCCCTAATTAAAAATTCTGGCTCCACCACTGCTTGTTAAGTGCATAGAGTCGTGTATTTCCTTGTGGTATATGTTTAGGAGTAATGGAATTGGTGATATGTTGACTTGTCCATGTTGAATAATTCTAATGATGGAAACGTTAATAAAAAGGTAATGTGATTAATTGTTGGTGTGTGATGCTTGAGAATGATTTGAAAGGCTTATTGCTTAATTGTTGATGTTGTATCACGGTTGTATTGTTGTGAATTGTGCATTGTTATGAAAATGATCATCTTCTCATTATTTGTGTGAACATGTCATTTGCATTGGTTCTGAGACGTGGTTGTGATAAGTGTTATGCGATAAGAGGATGTACCATTTCGAGGAACGTATCGCGCGCCGCGATGGATACTATAGATCGAGGGATGTATCACACGCCGTGATGGATACTATATATCGAGGGTCCACTACAAGAAAAACAGTCTCTAAGGAAGGGAAATCTGGTCCTAGAATGTCCAAATCCGGTCCCAAATTGTCTTTTGAGACGGGAAAAGGCTGGTCGCCACCCGTCCTAAAATGCTTCTTCGCTAAAGGTTAATTGGGATGGGTTCCATTAACTGGTCGCTAAATATGTTTAGGGACGGAATCAAAGCTGGTCACCAAAGTACTTTTAAAGACTACATATCTCGTCCCAAATAGATGATTTTCTTCCTTAAAAACTAGTCATTTTCTGGTCACTAAACCCTTTAGAGACTAGCAACTAACTCGTCCTAGATTACTCTTTAGGGACGATCAACTACCCCATCCTAGATTACTTTTTCTTGACAAGCAACCACGCCGTCCTAGATTGTTTTTCGAGACAAGCAACACCTCGTCCTAGATGAGCCTCAAGGGACAAGAAGTTGTCTCATCCTAGATGAAAATTTTAGAGACAAGAAACTATCTCGTCTTAGATGAACTTTTAGAGACGAGCAAAGTTTTTTATCTTTAATTGTCCACCATTGATTCTGGATCCTCATTTCACAAAAGTATTATAAGTTCTACTAATAAATATAAGATTGCTATGGTAAATCTCCATAGAAAAGGCTGATATAAATATAAAAATAGGTAAACATCCCATGATGTTAGTTTCAATATTTGTTTGACAAAAACAAGCTTAGAAAATTAACAATATCCCGAGCTAGACTATGATTTCACGTCTTGCACAACTTTCCTAGCAAAATAATAATGGCCGTGTGCATCTTCTAAACTTGCATCTTGACTTGAGCTTCATTCTTCACAAAAGAACTCTAAAATTAACCAAGGGATATCCAGAATATCAACAAGCTGCAACAACATAAGAAAAATTGATTAAGAAAACTTTGATGAGATGCATGCACCAAGAATCCAAATCTATACTGAAAGCACAAATTCAGTGACATAAGCTAGCACAAATGGAGAAATTCTCCACCAAGAAGATTTATATTAGGTTTTAGGGGAAAGAAGTTGTTGCAGAGTAACTAAACAAGCATGATGTATATCATTGCTTCAGCTATAAATCAGCAGGTTATTATTGAAGCAGGGGAAACAAACAAGTTATCACTTTTTTCTTTTCATCATTAATCCTTGAAGAAGCCAAACAATCTCAAACTGTGTGCCTGCAATTGTACGTATAGAAAATTAAAAAATAGAGATAAAGAAGGCAATGATCTGTTAAGCAATTCTAATGATACAGGTTTAGCTAGTTACTTGATCCTTTAAACCAGATCAAGGTGCAACTCAAATCTCTGTTTTGCTGGACTTTATGCCGAGAGATTCTGTATATGGATGGAAAATATGATGTACAACAGCAAAAGATATAAAAAAATTATCTTAATAACCCTGATAGTGATGTCAAAGTTCTTCTTGCATCGATAAAGGCCTATTCATAAAGGATAAGTCTTATAGGGGGTGAGACATTTTGTATATGGCTAGGATGTTGTTACTGTGAGACTACAATGCGTTGTTACTTCTTTCCTGCCATTTATATCTTGTATTCTTATTCTTAGTGGACAAAGCAGAACTTATATATGGTTGAGTGTATATATGAGTCGAGAGATTCTGTATATGGTCGAGTATAATGGTTCTATAACTTATATATGCTAGCACACAAGAAGCAACAATTTCCAAGACATCTAAAAGGCTAAAACTGAATGCGTATCAGTTTTTCAATTTTTGTCTAGAGAAGAAACGACGAAAACATTAAAAACTCGGAACAACTGAAGCATTTCAAATGTGGTAGCTATTACTACGGTTGTAGCTGCTACACGACTAAAACTCAATGCAAATCAGTTTCCAATTTCTGTCTAGAAAGAAACGACACAAACATGAAAATAACTCGAAACATATGTATAAAACAACTCTGTTTTATCAACAAAATCAGCACTATCCCAGCTTATGTATAAAGATTCATATATAGAAATATTGAATGTCTCATCCACTTCTTGTTAAATGTTAGGAAGAATCAACCTAACTTATGCAAGAAGGGAGTTGGTCACAGATTTTTGTCCTGGCAGCAAAAGTGATAAAACTCACTAAACAAAACTAACTTATATAGGTGATCAAACAACCACCAGCTAAGAGAAAAAAAAAATCACCAACAAAGAACCTCAGAAGTGAAGAAATTCCTTTAAACACGATCAATCATCTAAGAGTTTAGCTATACACTAAATGCTTAAACGACTATCCGCAAATAGAACTTCTTAAAAAATTTATTTAGGAAAATTATTTTTCGATAATACCTGCTGATAAATAATCTCTCTAATAGGCTTGCTACCAATGTGATGAAACATCTTAACATAGCTCAATTTTCTGCATTTCTATTGCTCCTCGCCTGTATTGGTACCTTAAAAAGCCATATCTAAGAAATATTACCAAGTTTAGAGATAGTTTCACATCTAAATATCACGATGAGTTACAAAATGGATACTTGAAATATATAGGCTATTAGATCTCTAGGTATACCTGGAAACTTTCAGAAGAAAAATGTTCCTTAACTAACCACTCCCATTCCTTCTTTTCTACTCCCTTTGGAATATTATTAAGAGCCTGAACAATTGGCTTATTCTTCACATAAGTAGCATGCAAGTATCCTCTCCATTTGTTCCATAACTCATCATCCATCCAAATATATGATCACGATGATCATTGAAGTCAACACTCTCAAATTTATCCTACAAAAGGAGAGTGAATATTGTGCGTCAACTATACAAAAACTATGTATAAAATTGAGAAAGAAAAATATGTGCAACAATGGTTAATGTTGGAAATATAAGAATAGTAAGTTTTGATTCATCAAGTTAAACACCGGATGGTAGTTACACCTGTGTATCTTCTTAGTAGATATCCTTCTTTTTATCTTTTTGGTTAGTTGATTAGATTCATGTAATAATTAACAGAGCACAAAAAAGCGGAATATAAACATAATAATGATGTAATTCGTAAATGTACCTCAATAGTTGCCCACATGTGATCCAACTTTTGTTGCTTAATGTCCCTCCACGATGGTACTCCCAATGGACACATATTACAATCATGAATTATTTTTCCCAGGTGCCTTGAAAACAGATTGCTATTTGTTCCAACTTTCTATTATTGTAAAATGTTACTTTCAGCCTCTTTCCAGCTTCAAGTGATGCAACTTCTTTACACTTGTTGCTCTCTCGCACTCTTTTTACATTTCTAGGATTAGATGATCCTATAGTTTTATAATTTAGTAAGAACTGTAGCAATAAAATTTTGTTCAACAGATTGATAGTGAATGGATTTGTAAATTGTCATACATGTTTCAGTTGTTTGGGAGACTTGCATAACTTGATGAGTAGAACAAGGGGATTTGGTTTCCGTGTTCTCTTTCTCAAGGACCCAAAGAGAAGTGTCATTGTATCTACCTTCTATATATGGAATCACATGAAGTATACCTGTAAGAAGTCAGTTGCATCTTTAACCTTCTAAAAGTTAATTGCAATATATTTTTATAACTTTTTTGATAAATTTGTTGTGATTGAGTTTGATAGGAATGACCGAATACATGGTGCAACTATAAGAATGTATCTCTTGAAAGATATCAAGTTTGGTAAGTTTGAAACTCAAATGGAATTATCACTATTTCTACCTTCTATGTACAGCACCACATGAGGTAATTTGTATCAATTATGTTGCTTCATACATCTTTTGTGAGTTCGAGTTAATTTTATTGTAAGAAAATATGATCGATTCCTTAGACACACACATAACACTAAAATATGATCCATTTACAGTAGATAATAATTCAATGGTGCCTTTTGCAATTACTAATTTATTTTAGTTAGTTAGAAATCTTTTTAAGAATTAGTTGCACATGCCTATATATTTGGATTAGATTTAATAACTGAAGACACTTTATAGCGTGGTTTGTTAGTATTAAAAGGTAAACATTCGTTCACTTGTAATTTCGAATAGATTTCTTGAGTCGAATAAAAATTCCTATATCTTCTCTCCGAACATTGTCTTAATGCATGACCTGTGAGTGCCTCTATTTAAGAGTAGTTCACTGTTTTGTTTCTATAGGAACATTTGTTTCTCTTAGGATTGATCAACTTTGTTTTTGGGATCTTATCATGCCACAAACTTTAACTTAATGTGCAGCACCACAAGAAGTCATTTACATTAGTTGTTTCAACCTTTAAAGAATTCAAGTTTCATCAGATGCAAACGAAGTTTTAAAGAATCAAAGTTTCATATGCAAACGAAGCTATCACTCTTTCAACCTTTAATGTGCAGCACCACAGGAAGTCATTTATATTAGTTCTATTGCTTTTGACATAGTTCATCAACTTCAGGCCCAAACGAAACTGTAACTTAATTATTTAAGGACTGATCCCCTTCTTTTTTGGGATCATATCACACTACAAAACTTAATGTTCTTTAAGAAAATGATCAGCAGCTAGCCTAACAGAACAAAAGTTCAAAAAAGAAGAGATATAACTCGAACAATACAAACAACAAACTGACTTCACAGATGAAATCAAACAAGTAGTGTAACTCGAAAAAATCAAATATAGAGAAGAAGAAAAAATCAGGTCCCAAAAGAAGAGGCTTACATAAACATGAACAAATCGAGAAGAACTAGTGATTCAGTTTTACAAGAACGGAAAAAATATGGTGCTACTGCTAGAACATATCTCCTTGAAAATCTCGAGTTTTCCAAGTTTTGAATCCTATATGAAACTATCGTTATTTCTACCTACTATGTACACCATATACAAGAGGTAATTTGCATAAGTTCTATGTCATACTTCATCTTTCATCAGCTCGAGTGAATTTCATCGTAAAAATATGATCGATTCTTTAGGCATACACTATACATTATGCTATAAGAAGAAAACAATGAGCAATTCAAATTTTTAGTAGAAAAAAAAACTAGCAAAAGAGGATGCATAGCTGAGATACAAGTAGACAGAAATCAGAGAACCAAATAGAAAATGATGAAAGAATGCTTTAAACGAAATTGTAACTTAATGTGCAGCACCACATGAAGTCATTTACATTAGTTCTTTCAGCCTTTCAACCTTTAAAGAGTCCAAGTTTCATCAGATGCAAACGAATCTTTAAAGAATCTAAGTTTCAGATGCAAATGAAGCTCTAAAAAAATCAAAGTTTCAAATGCAAACAAAGCTATCACTCTTTCAACCTTTAATGTGCAGCACCACAGGAAGTCATTTATATTAGTTCTATTGCTTTTGACATAGTTCATCAACTTCAGACTCAAACGAAACTGTAACTTAATTCTTTAACGACTGATCCTCTTTATTTTTGGGATCATATCACACTACAAAACTTAATGTTCTTTAAGAAAACAATCAGCAGCTAGTCTAAAAGAACAATAGTTCAAAAATGAAGAGATATAAATCGAACAATAGAAACAACAAACTGACTTCACAGATGAAATCAAACAAGTAGTATAACTCAAACAAATCAAATATATGAATGTTTTCTATATAGGCTCTGGTTATATGATTATAGATTTTCTTGTCATGTCCTAAGCTGTCTTTGTAGGTATTTATTTGTGGTGGTACAAATAAGGGGTTTTGATTTCTGGGTACAAATGGTTTCTCAAATATCTTGTTCATATTTGTATTAACATATCTTTTTTCTTCTTTTGTAGATGATGTGCTACCTGTAGCTGCATGTAACAAATTGTTAGTTTGGGTTTTTCGGTGTTTCCCATCGTCACCTTCTAGCTCTGGAGTTTTCAAGTCTTCCGATCGACTTAGCTCTACATATTTATTGTCATGCTGCTGACCTTTCATTTGTTGTATCTCTTTATCAAGGTTATCTACTTTTGTACAAAGCAATGTCATAGCATTGAATATCTTTTCAATAGCATTTTCGTTGTCTAGATCCGTCTGTGTAGCTTTGTCTTGAAATGTAATCTGCAATGACATTTTTGTTAGTACTTATCACTTCTATTGTAAATGTAAAATTTTGTATATTTAACACTAGTCTCCGTATTTCTTTGGTTGTTATTGAATCTTGTATCTTCCTTGTGATCCACCATTTTACCTGCGTATTATCTGTTCTTACAATAAACTTATTATATACTATATATGGTTCAAAAGCTAATAAACATTTATATAGTGCATATAATTCTTTTCTATTTATTTCCCATTTTATTTCGGGATTTGTAAATGTCCCTGAGTAATATCTACAATGATGTTCTATTTTTTCTTTATCGTATTTGTATTTTAGTACTCCTCCATAACTTATTTCTCTTGCATCTGATTCTACTATGTATATAAATTTTTTATTTTCATCTGGAAAATATAATTTAGGTAATTTCTTACATAATGATTTTATTTTTTGTATTTGTTCTTGATCTTTTTTATCAAAATAATATTCTACATCTTTCTTTAGTTTTTTGTGCAAAGGTTTTAGATTTTCTGCTAAATTAGGTATATATTCTCTTACCTGGTTTACTAATCCTAAAAATGATTGTAATTTCTTTTTCGTATCTATTTGTTCTTCGGAATTTATTATTTTTTGTACAATATGGTTTTGCATTTTTATACCATTCTTATCTGTTTGTATTCCTAAAAATTTTATCTGATTTTTCATTACTTCTTCCTTTTTCTTACTTAAACTTATTCCTGAGTGTGTTATAATATGTATAAATTTTTCTAATAATCGTATATGGTTTTCTTCTGTTCGTGAATATAACAATATATCATCTATGTATACTATACAATTTTCTAATTGGTTAAAATAATTATCCATGAAATGTTGGTATCTTCCTGGTGCATTCTTATATCCAAAAGGTAGTACGTTCCATTCATAGAATCCTTGTGGTACTGTAAAAGCTGTTAATTTTTTAGATTCTTCTTCTAGCTTTAGATGATAAAATTCTGATTTACAATCAAATTTACTAAAATAATTATATCCTTGTATTTGTCTTACTTTTAATACTTTGTTAGATATGCGGTAATTATATGTTTTTGTTTTTGCATTTAAATTTCTATAGTCAATAACCATACGACTTTTACCTCTTTTTTGTTCGCTGTGTTTATTTACTATGAATGCTGGACTTGTATGTTTGCTATTGCTTTCTTGTATATACTTGTTTTCTAATAATTCTTTTATATGCATTCTAAATTCTTTTAAATCTTCAAAATTATATTTTAATGGTTTCTGGGTTATAATACTATTTTCATTAATCAATTCAATTCTTACTTTTGTTTTATGGTTTTCCCATCCTTTTAAGGGATCTTCACTATATAACATATCTAATTTTTCTTGAATTAATTTTAATTTATCTATTGAAAATATTATTAATTCTATATTGTGGGTATTTTCTTTAACATTTTCTAGTTTTTGAGTGATTTTTTCACTTCCTTTAATCCATGGTGTGGACTTTTTGTTTTTATTATTTACTCTTTTTGCTCCTATCTTTTGTTTACATGGTGTTGTAAACCACCAATGTGTTTTTGTTATTACATGGGGATATAGTTTTTCTAGAAATGGCATTTCTAAAAGCATATCTTTATTTATAAATTCATAACTATATATATCTTCTATAGTTAATATTTTATCCCATATTTGTAACTTTATATTTTTTGCTTTATATGTTATCATACTTCCTTCATTATTAAATCCTGTGACGACTATAGGTGTTTTTAGTTTCTCCCATTTTTCATCTGGTAAACAATTATGTTTACACATGTTTGCTTCTGCTCCTGTATCTATCATTGGAGTGTAATATCTCTTGTAGTAATTTTCTACTATTATTTTTGCAAGTATATAAACTTTCATATTGCTCTTTTTACTATGATCTTTTTGTTTTTATAAGTTATTGTTGATTGGGTATTTTCTAAGTTATATGGTTTCATTTCTTCTAACCATTTTATTCCTAATATTATATTATCTTCTTGGAATATTTTAAAGTCTATTAATATCATTACACCTCCTATGATTATTTCCTTTTGAGTTGTTTCTTCTATATGTAACAATTCTTTTGGTAATTCTGGGCATACTTGTTCTTTAGAGGTTATTACTTCTTCCGATACTAATTCTCTTGGTATATAATTTTCTTTTTGTCCAGTATTTATTATGATGATATGTTTTCTTTGTTCTATTATTCCAGTTATATAGTAGTGATATGGTTCAATTTCTTTTATTCTTTGATATTCTACCGATTTTCTTGAGGGTTGGGACGTATCAATATTTTTATCTATGTTTTTTATTCTTTTTGATGTACTTATCCTATCACTCACTATTTCTAGATCTTCTTCTATGTCTATTTCTTTATAACTATAATCATTATTATCTATTACTGTAACTATTTGTTCAAAAGGATTCTCTATTTTAATTTTTTTTATCTTATTTTTTTGCTGTTATCTTATGTTTTGTTGTTAATACATATAGATTTTTACAACGGGCTGTAAATATTTTACTTCCTGGGGCTAACTCTATTCCTGACATTTTCCAATATAATACTAATGATTTATCTATATTTCTATCGTTTATTGCTATTGAGTAATTAGCACTTATTATAAACTTAAATTTCTGGTAGATTAAATTTCCTTTTACTGCACTTATTATACTTCTTTCTATTGGTTCTACTATTCTGTCATTTGCCAAATATATTTCTATTGGTGTATCTATTCCTTCTCTAAAACAAGCTTTTATTAATATCTCTGTTCCACCTAAATGTACGTATTTTATTGGTTCTTTAGCTTTAATTTCTTGTATTTCTTTATTTATTATCCTTTTATTTATTATAGGTATTCTTGCTTTTCCTTTGGTATATTTACAATCTATTATATGTTCTTTTTGACTTACTACATAGTATTCCTCTTTTTGTCTTTTAAATATATTTCTTATTAATGGTATCTTAAATATTTTTTCTACACTGAGATCTAATTCTTTCCCTTTTATTTGTTCAAATATATTGATATCAAATATTACCTTCTGTTCTGTAGACTCTTCACTTGTATATTTTTCTTTGTTTATTATTTTTACTTCTTTTTCAGTCATCATTATCCTTTCTATTTCATTTTCGGATAGTTCGTTTTCAAGTTCAAATTCATATATGCTATCATCACTTTCTAGTTCATAATCTATATAGTCTAATTGTGTGTATGTTTCATCATTAATTATTATTTCAGATATTTGTTTTTGCTTTAGATTTTTTGGTGATTTACAATCTTTAGCTAAATGTCCTAGTTTTCCACAATTATAACATGTACATTCTGTTATTTTTTTCTTTGGTCTAAATGGTCTTTTTGCTTTAGTATTTTTTATATAATATCTTCTTCTTGGTCTTTTATACTTATACTGGGATTTATATTTTTTATATTTACCTGGTCTTCTATATTTCTTTTTATAATAATTATCATTACATCCGAATTGATGTGCTATCTTATCTTTACAACATGCTAGGTTTCTGATTATTGTTTTTTCCATTTTTATGTCTTCTCTATATTTTTCACATATTGCTGAATACCATTTTTGTAGATATCTCATTCTTGCTCCAAGTGTATCCTGTAATCCTTCTTCGTTCCAATCTTTTATTATTTTAGAACTAAATGGTTCTGGTAATTTTGTAAAATATAATTTTCTTATTTCTTTTGATTCTTCTGCATTGTATGTTCCTTTGTAATAATATTCTCTAAATACACATGTATATTCGTCTATGTAGCACATATTACATATAGCTAGTTTTAGCATTAAATTCCTATGTAACTGTTTTTCTTCATTCTGTTCTTCTACTTCTGTAGTTGTACTACTGAATTCATTTCTTATTGCTATTTCATATTTATTTAATATATCGATTGGTGTAGTCGCAATTTCTCCGTCTATTTTCTTATTATTTCTTAATGTTTTCATGCTTTCTTCAGCTAAATTTTGTAACCATAATTTTACTGTTCCTATAAGTGTTCTTTCTATATATCTTGGTACTTCTGTCATTCCAATTTTGTTATCTATTAGTTGTTTTGATATGTATCCTACCCATAATTGTATTGTTTTGTTTATATCCATTACACAATTTAGATCTAAAAATCCATTATTGCGGTATGTTGTAGATGGTGTCCATTTTTTGTTTAGTCTTTTATTCCACAAGCTATTATATCTGTCAGATTCTTCATAGCTAACTGTATAATAATTAGGACTTAATGTTTTTAGGTTTTTTACTTCTGGTGTACTCGTACTTGCTTCATTTTTAATTTCTTCCGTATTTATTTCTATCTTATTGTTAATTGTTTCGGTTTCGTCTATTTTTTCTATTATTTTCGTATATGTCTCACTTATATCTGAGCCTTGTTCTGAGTAGTTTTCATCTATATCGACATTATCAATTCCTATATCTGGGGTTTCTTTAGTTAGTTTTTCCTTCCATTTTTCTATTTCTATTTTTAAGTCTGTTTCTATTTCTTTTTCTTTTTGCTTAGCCGCATATAATTCTTTAAGCATAGTTAGTTCTTTTTCTAAGGCAATTATTTTATCATTTTTCACTTCTTCGATCTGTTGTATTTCTAATTTTGCTTGTTGTTTTATTGTATCTATTTCTTTTTTCCTATCTATTTCTTCATTTTCTCTAGTTATTCGTACCATTGCAGTTAGACTATCTTCTAATCTTACTGTTTCTTTTTCTATCATTAGATATAGATTTTCACCTATTTTTTTATACCTTCTTCCTAAATTTGAAAATATTATTTTTATTTTTAATCCTTCTGAATTTTCGTAGGTTTTCTCTTCTATAGCAAATTCTTCCTTATTCATTTTAAATTATGTTTTAATTTATACTCTATTTTTTGTATATCTAATTGTAATTTAAATATTACTTTTCTTTGTGCTAGCAAAGATTTTTGACATACTCCTGCATATATGTTGTATTGTAGTCTTTCTTGCTTATGTTTTAACTCTTGTCGTTTTGTTATTACTGTTCTTATTAGTTCGTATCTATGGTTTTCTCTATTATCCATGTTTACTTCCTTTCCTTATTACTTAGCTCTGATACCAAATTGGGGGGTATTTTTAGGTTTATAGATTAATTCGTTCATAATACATTTTTTCTAATGGTATTAACCTTATAATTTCTTTTATATTCTCCAATAAGTATTCTATGTATTGTATATCGTGGGTTTGTTGGAATGTTTCTATATTTTCTTTTATTAAATTACTTAATAAAGTAATGTTTATTATAGTTTGTTGCCAATATTCTAAGTATTCTTGATTTATCATTTAATCTGAATATTGAATTTCTAAATCACTTAGATTAAATTTTAACATTTCATTTTCTATCCTATCTGTCTCAATTTCATACCATATCTGGTTCATTAATTCTTCTTCTTCTTCTTCAAATATCTTTTCCCATATCATTCTTCTTAGATCTATAACTTTTATGTTTTTAAGTATACAGGATCAATATTTTATATGCTAATATCATTTCATCATGTAAAATAAGACATAACAATTTTGATATAATTCCCTTATATCATAGTTCTGAACGAATATTATTCATATTAGATTACTATAAACTAGATTATTTTCAACATGTTTTCCTGTCACTATTAACATCGTACTTTCAAAAGTATTCTCTTCCTAACAGCGCCTTAACTATGTTTACTCCCCTCACGGCTTCTCATGCCTATGGTTTCAACTTTAGGATGACATAGTCTGGAAGTTTTCCTTTCTTTCCTCATGTTAACAAACTAGAAAACATATGATAATAATTCTAGTATATAATAACTAATATAAACATATTCACCAATACTATGATATTCAGGAATTAATAGATTTAGCTATGCATAATCATAAATGTATATACCTGTGTAGTATCTGCACTATTTTGATCCATAGTTTAGCTGAAACTTAGATTTTTATTTGAGAGAATATTTGTTTTCAAAAGGCTGTGCTTTCCGTGTAGAAAGTCTTGCCTATTTATGCCATAATGGCTATCTATTTATACAAATATAAGTAACCCTACTATGGTTACCTTTTTCTATACTATGGTTACTTTACATCTAACTATAGTTACTTTACATCTTTAATACTATTCACACTTTTGTACATATTACTACTAATCTAACACGTTGCTACTACTACTTTATCTAAAGTCTTCCACTATCTCTTTGCTTTACATAAAGCTTCCACTATCTCTTCTTTTAAATCCCACTTTTGCATAATCTTTTCTTTCTATCTTGTCGGCTTTTGTTGCTTCTTGTTTTTACTCCAGCTGTACGTCGGGGATTACGTTATCTTCTCCTTGACATTTAGAATATTGATGGTCCGGATATTTGTGTCCGATAGTTTTACAATATCTTGTCATTATTTCTGATGAGATAAAGTTCTTTCTTATAGCTCTTGTAGTTGGCTGTTGCTCAGGTTTTAGTAGACTTAGTGCCCATTGCCTGAGTTCTTCCATATTTGCTTCTCTGATTTCTCGACAATTTGAATGTATCATTGTTTGCTCTCTTGAATAATAACTCCATATCGAATTTTTGTTTAAATAATTAGATGTTAACTCATTTAAGATAGTAGCTATTCCAATAATTCATTTTCCTGCATAGAATGCTGGTATCTCCACTTTTTGTATTTCGTCTTGTTCTTCTATTTTTTCTGGTATGATCATTTCTCTAGTTAATCCAATTTTTATAACTTGTATGATTGGCTTAATTTCATCATAAAGTATCTCGGCTGGTGCTGAATAGAATCTTATATAAAAAAGGGTTCCCTTAGTTATTCTTTTGTAGTGCATAAATGCTTTGTGTAGCTCCGGTATTGTAGCTATTTCATCTCCTGTCTGGGTGTATACTGTGTTTAGTAATCCATAGTTGTAGCAAGTTGCCACTAGATTTGCATTTGTCTTAGGTAAAACAATTAGTTTGTTGTATCCTTGTAGAGTTTGGGTAATATAATCTTCGTGTGGATTTTGGGTAGTTTTGGATCTGGGGTTTTTGTTTAGAAGAAGAAAAAATTAGGTCCCAAAAGAGGAGGCTTACATGAAACTTGAACAAATAGATAGCAACTAGTGATTCAGTTTTACAAGAATGGGAAAAAATATGGTGGTACTGCTAGAACATATCTTCTTGAAAATCTCGAGTTTTCCAATTTTTGAAACCTAAATGAAACTATCGTTGTTTCTACCTACTATGTACATCAAATACAAGAGGTAATTTACATAAGTTCTATGTCATACTTCATCTTTCATTAGCTCGAATGAATTTCATCGTAAAAATATGATCAATTCTTTAGGCACACACTATACACTATGCTATATGAAGAAAACAATCAACAATTCAAATTTTGAGCAGAAAAAAAAAACTTGCAAAAGAGGATGAGTAACTGAGATACAAGTAGAGGGGAAATCAGAAAACTAGCTAGAAAAAGATGAAAGAATGCTTTAAATGAAACTGTAACTTAATGTGCAGCACCACAGGAAGTCATTTACATTAGTTCTTTCAACCTTTAAACCTTTAAAGAGTCCAAGTTTCATCACATGCAAACGAAGCTTTAAAGAACCCAAGTTTCAGATGCAAACGAAGTTATCACTCTTTCAACCTTTAATGTGCAGCACCACATGAGGTAATTTACATTAGTTCTATTGCGTTTTACATAGTTCATCAGCTTCAGACCCAAACAAAACTGTAACTTAACTCATTAAGGACTGATCCCCTTCATTTTTTGGATCATATCACACTACAAAACTTAATGTTCTTTAAGAAAACAATCAACAACTAGTCTAACAGAACAAGAGTTTAAAAAAGAAGAGATATAACTCGAATAATACAAAAAACTAATCGACTTCACAGATGAAATCAAATCAACTCATAGAAGTGGAGGAATACCTGAGATTCGAGTGAATAGAAGATAATGATTGAGTGAAGATCACTGCTGCGCAGACCTCTGCTTTCTCTGTTCTGAGAAAACACAGACATGTATTGTGTTTCTTGCTAGGTAGACTAGTGTGTTTCCAGAAATCGTTGTGAAGGAAGATTGTTGTTAGGGAAGATCGTTGCTAGGGTTTTTGATTTCACGATCACTTTTTTTCTTTTACTTTTAGAATTTTGATCGATCAGTATTACTGATCTTTTAGGTGCCTAATTTTGGGGAAAAAAGATGAATTTTTTTTTTACATTTCAATTCCCGCCTTTCAATATATATTTCTCAAGACCCCTAAATTTTGATTTGGGACCAGTTACTACTTTTTCTAGAGACCAGATTTAGTACCTTCACAAAAACATACAGAATTAAATATCAAAATAAAATCTCGTCCCAATACATCTACTTTTAGAGACGGGATTATTGACTCGTCCATAAATATTGGTCTTAAATAAAGGTTTTTCTTGTAGTGGTCATATCGCACGCCGCGATGGATGCATGGACAGATATGTCCCCCATGGGTCTCAGACTGAGAGACAGCGGGTGTGTATCATTAGGTGAGACATGGATCACTATACTTGACATTGCATTTCATTGCATTGCACTTTTTTATTATTGGTGAACTTGATCTTGTGTGTTGTTGATCTTATGAGTGCATTTCTGTGGAACTTGTGACTGATGAATATTGAGCCTGTTGTTGAGGATATGAAAGTGTTAGAGTGTTGTTGTTGAGGATATGAAATTGTTAGAGTGTTGTTGTTGAGCTATGTGCTTTGTAAATTGTGAACTGTTATGTTGGGCTGATTTTATGCAGGTTGTAGTTGTGGAGGTTCGGTTGGTGTGTAAATGAGTACCCGTATTCTATTCCCCTTAGCTAGTGTTTAGAAGTTTACTTGCTAAGTACCGTGTGGTTTGGTACTCACCCCTTGCTTCTACAATTTTTTGTTGGTTACGGGCCTGGATTTGTGATACTTTTCATTCTCTTATTTTCAGAGGCTTTTTGGAGATTTGTGAGGTAGTTGTTGGTCATCTCAACAGGCGTTCTTACTCCTATTTATGATCTTGTTCTATTCTAGAAACAAGGTCATTTGAAACTTGTGTTTTTCTTTTGAATCAATTGTAATACTTTAGAGGCTTGTACACGTGACAACCAAATTTTGGGGGTATTTTTGAGTTGATTATGAAATTTCCGTATTTTATTGTAATGGTTGAGTTTTAGGCTGACTTGTCTTGGTGGAATAAGACGAGTTCCATCACGTCCATTTTTGGGTCGTGACAATAGTAACTTGTTTTAATTTCATCCGATATGGAGGAAGGTCTAAGCTAGCACATGAAACTAATACTTCACTACTATTTAATCAAATATGACCAAAAACTCATATAACTATCCAAAAAAAATCTTATTAGGTCGTTCTTATGAGTCTACCAAATTTCAGATCAATCAGAGTTATTTTTTTCTGAATTCCAAAATTATGATCAATTTGATTGAAAAACATTGTTGGCCAAAATAGAATTTAAACTTTTTTCCCGGTCAATATTTCCTATCACATATCATCATTTGTGTAATAGATGCACGAATCAACAACAAAGAATGGCATTTTAAAATTATTTACATTATCTGAGTATATTTTCAAAAAAATCGCATGTTTATATATTCACTGAATATTGAAATTCAAAACACACCTCCATGGATCTGGAACGATGAATTTTGAAGAAAAATAACTACTCATACAACATACATATGTAGTGTCTTAGAAAAATAAAATAAAATATGTGGTGTCAGATATTCACTCCAAAAAAATTAGAACAAAAGCTAACTCAGATGGAGAGTATATGTTAATTTAAGTCAAGTGAATATCATTATCTCTAGATCCATTGATTTAATCATATATTACTCACATAAGGAAAGTCAATACAGATTATCAAAACAAGAGATTAAATCTAGTGACTTGTATTAATTGCATCCGATATGAAGGAAGGTCTAAAGTGTAATGACCCTCATGGTCATTTCTGTGTCTTGCCTTCTGTGTATCGTTTAGAGCGTTTCTATAGCGACCCCAAGTCATTTATGACTTGTTGGGACTGACAATTCGGTCACCTGGTCGTTCGTTTGGTCTTGGTGCGAGTTTTTGTGTTTTGGAGCTTATGAACCTTGAACGATCATTTTCGATCAAAAGTTCAAGAAGATGACATCGGAATCCAATTCTGACGATTCCATCAGCTCCGAAAGGGTCATTTTAGGCTAGTAGCATGGTCGACATGACTCCCGAGATTTTCAGTGTGAGTCGGTGCGATTAGGCGTTTTAACTTTAAGTTTAAGCCTAAGTTTGACTTTGGTCAACATTCTGAGTAAACGCGCTC
>NC_064293.1:11177986-11193017 GCF_019186545.1 Solanum stenotomum
CTTCTTTTCATATTGCCTTTACTTTTCAAGTTCAGTCGGCCTATGATGCCTACTGGGTACCTGTTGTTTTGGTACTCATGCTACGCTCTGCATCTATTTCGTGATGCAGGTCCGGGCACTAGTAGCCAGCGTTGATCGAGCTTGGAGCAGACTGATCCGGAGACGGGAGTGAGCACACGACGTTTTGTACTATTTCAGTCTCCATCTGTATATATAGACTTGTCTTTTACCTTTCGAGACAGTCCAGTCTCTGTTGTCCACTTTTGGGACTTGTACTCATTTTGTTAGTAGCTCTGTACTAGTGACTTCCAGGTTCTGGGAGGGATCTTTATTTGTATATATGTTTTTGGTTTGCTTCCACCTGTTTATATTGTTATTTGCCTACTCTTGCTTAGTTTCTACCCTCAGACCCATTACTTGTTGTTCCGGGTTACGGGTTGGCTTACCTACTGGTGGGTTATAGTAGGTGTCATCATGACTTGAGAAATCGGGTCGTGACATAAAGCCAATACATGTACTTAATACTTCACAAAAATTTAGTCATGAAGACCATAGAGAACAATCTCTATCACCACTATATCGATCATAGTCGAGCAATTTTCATTAAAATTAATTTCAAGATACAAAAACTATATTCAAAAGCATTATCTACATGATCTCGAATTGCCAAATCACACTCCATAACAATAAGTATTTTTATCGTTTTAGATGAACCTACCGAATTTCAGATCAATCAGAGTTCAAAAATAATATTTATCTCTAACGGTATGATCAAATTCAGATTCAAACGATTTAAGAAAAAATAATCAGATCTATATCCTTATCATATATCAATTTATGTTAACTCATCACGTGTAATCATTACCATATTTAACATAAATAAAACTGATATAAAAGATTATATACATACTAAATCACATTTTAATTCCGAAGAACAACTTTAAAATCATTTTGCGACCTCAAAAAAACATAACCACATAGCATCGAGTACTTCTTACTAGGTTTTACCAATGAACTTACCAAGTCAGTTGGAAAAAAACTTTATTTTCAAAGCTATGACCAAATTCAATTTCAAGTGATTTAAACATCTTTAGGAATCATATTCGAATCAAATTTTAATTCGATAAACTACCTAAAATCTATATATATAATAAAGGAGAAACATAGATAAGGTGATGTGACACCTCTTTGTGGCCTCCATTTGCATTTATCCTTTTTCTCCTTTTTTTTGAATTATTTTTAAAAATTTAAATTAATTATTGTATTGTAAAAAATAAATTACTAAATTTATTACAAATAAATATTTTATTAATTGAGGAACATTCACTATAAAAACTCTTTACATTTTTTTTATTTGTTTGTCTCACTTATAATAAAGAAGAAACATAGTTTATCTTTTTTCTTTTTTTTGGGCATTTTTTTAAATTCAAATGAATTATTGTATTGTAAAAGTAAATTACTTAATTTATTACAAATAAGTATTTTATTAATGGAGGAACATTTACAACAAAAACTTCCCACATTCTTTTTTTATTTGTCTCACTTCTAATCTTGAAATGATAATAATTTTATATATATATATATATTTTAAGTATTTTTCTCTTTATTTTTTAATTTATTCACAAGGAGTTATTTCCCATGACTTACCCCTCTTTAATTTTTACTTTTAATAGTATAACTCTCATAATTTTTTATGTCCATAACCTCCAAACTTAAATCTGTAAGTTTATGATGTCTTATAGTATTCCTCTATTTGTCTCTAAATTCATATTAGTTTCATAAAGATTCACATTCAAAATTATCCTTTCTCTTCTTCATCACATTGGTTTGATTTGTAACAAAAAAGAAGTACATGAAGTTAAGAAATATTTCATTCTCAAGTCTTTATTTTTCATTTCCTCTATTTTGTCTATATAAATTCATATTTGATTTGTGAATGAAACTAACATGTAACAAAAAAAAGTACATGAAGTTAATAAATATTTCATTCTCAATTCCTTATTTTTTTCATTTCCTCTATTTTGTCTATATAAATCATATTTACTTTCATGAAGATTCACATACAAATTTATCATTTCTCTTCTTTGTCAAATTTGTTTGTGAATTAACAAACATGTAACAAAAAGAAGTACATGAAGGTAAGATATATTTCATTCTCAATTCTTTCTTTTTATTTTTATGTACTTGGACATGCTTTCTTAATATTTTATTTATGTTTGTATTATCATTCATCAAACAAGTATGATTAAAAATAATGTCTTTGTACTTCTTAACAATGTGTTGTACGTATACAATTATTCTTTCTAATAGTTAGTTTTCCAAGTATAATATAGTTTGATTATAGTATTTGTTAGATTTTAAGAAATTATTATTATTTAATATTGTTAGTACTATTGAAAAATAATATATAAATATGTTACATATAGTTTAAATTTCTTTCTTTCTGTTGATACGATTATTTTTTATTGGTATATGATATTTTATTTATTCATTTTTTTATTCAATTGATTGCATATGATGAAGAGTTTGACATATGGAGCAGAATATGGTGACAGATCTACTTGCAAAGGAAGATGGTAGAAGGAAAAAAAATGAAGCATAATTAAAGATTATTTTTGCTGAATTTTGATTTTTACTTTGACTTATATTAGTAACTTAGTTACTTTTGCTAGAATTCTTAAAATTTTGATTTGTATAAATAATTTAGCGAAATGTATTGTCAATGCTAATCATTTGATCCTTTACTATTCTTTTTTTTTTTTTTTTGTAAAGCACAATTAATATAATTGTCCCATTTCAACAACAACAAAAAAATTATGATGATTAGGAGTTTCATTTTTATTATACTTGCAAAAAAGTAATTGAAAAATAAAATATTAGTTTCATGATGTAATCTTTTTGTGTATGTAACAATCTGTTTTCGTCACTGTAAATATATTTATAATTTTTATGCAGTCATCGATTATTATATTTTTTTTTGTTCATTTTTTGTATTTTCACCCCTTATTTTCATTTATTTATTTTACAAATAACATCAATGCGTAATTATTAATACATTATGTCTAATAAAATTATACATTTGAATTATGTATAACTCATGTCTTTTCATCTTACTTGTAACTTCTAATATTAAATATTATTCATAAGTTTTGTATGTTTCATTTTTCATAATTCTTATAAATGTTTACTTAATTTTANTTGGACGAATTTGTCTTTTCATCTTACTTGTAACTTCTAATATTAAATATTATTCATAAGTTTTGTATGTTTCATTTTTCATAATTCTTATAAATGTTTACTTAATTTTAAAAATTATAATAAACAAATATAATAATAAAGACATAATAAAAAAATCATTTTTTTTACGAAATCAGAGTTTGTATAGGAAATTAGTACTCCAACAAAAGATAGAGGAAATTAAAATATATAAAATATCTTCAATGTAATACAATATATTGTTATTTCAAAATATTACCTCTTGTTCCATTTACTTCACCACTGTAAATATTTTGTTCTACTATATACATATGAATAGTTTGCACTTACAAAAATGTAAAAATAATAATTATATTTTATATGTTTAAAAAAATGAGAAAACGTATGATATCATTGATGAAGAGAAATATCAATATTATCTTATATATTTGATACTAACCAAAATATAAATATTACTTATTATTATCTTATAAATATTTCATATAGCCGCGCGAAGCGTGGATAATTTGACTAGTTC
The DNA here is from genome assembly GCF_019186545.1 of Solanum stenotomum. Lineage (NCBI taxonomy): Eukaryota > Viridiplantae > Streptophyta > Magnoliopsida > Solanales > Solanaceae > Solanum > Solanum stenotomum. Next base: position 11,181,720 of record NC_064293.1, read on the forward strand.
ATCTAAATAATTTTTGATGGAAGCATCAAATTTCAAGTCAATCAGAGATCATAAAATTCATGACCACCTAAACTATGACCAAATGTAAAAAATAATTGTTTTAGGCATAGTTAAAAATTAAAATAGTTTGATTTAGATTTTCATTCTCTTTTAATAATTATCTCATGAGCATAAGGTATAATGTGTATCAACCCTTTGTCTAAGACAAACAAAATCTTTTTATATCAAATTGTCCTCTTGATTAATACATCCGAGAATTCAAGATATTATGTTTTTTTCCTTTTGGACCGGTGAAAATCTTTAGTATCTCTTCTAATGCATTAATTGAGTGTTACTAGTCGCTAATGATAATCTCCGTTCAGTAGATAATACTCTACCGCTATTGTACACTTATCCAAAACAATTTATACATGATACATTGAGCATATTACTGACTCAAATAGATAGATTACATCAGTAAATCATATTTATTAATGATAATTCTCAATTCATGTATTACAATATATATTATCTTACATGTATAAAGTCTTAAGAATTTTCAATAATTCCAAATAAATAAATCACTTAAGTGATAACTATTTGTTAGTCATAAAATTCTTAATTTAGACAAATTAATATACATATAAGAAATAGACGTGCTCATATAATTATCCAACAAAAGAAAAAAAAAACATGAAAATTTCTAATGCAATATGTACGAGTGGTTGTCACCGCCACTAACTCCATGAAGTGCATATGATATTATCTCCTGTTGTTTCATCAGTTGACCTTTGTTATGGTACCACAGTTTGTTCAAAACCACACACAAACATATATATTTTTTTAGGTTACAATACCATATTTTACAATTCAGTATACAATATCATATTTTACAATGATTGGTCAAGAAAAGGAATCTTATAAACGAAATCCTTTTCTAGCCATAGAAAACAAATTACTTTTCTGACTAATTTTTGCATCGCAGAAAACTTGTAATACAACCACGATATTATATAATTCTGGTGAAAACTTGTAACACAGCAACGGTTTATATATTTTATGTAATATATTTAGATGTAAGCGAGACTCTTGATGTTAATTGTTGGAAAACTATATGCACAACGAAAGCATATTAGAATCATACTACATACATGAATAATAGATAACCAATACGTTCATGTTAGAACACATATAATACACATAAATTTGTTGAAATTTAATTCAAGAATTACCTCTTGAAGAGTGAGCAAATACCTTCAAGCAAATACACAAGTTAGATAGACCTTCAACCGAATCAACAAAATAACAACTTTGCAGTCTTCTACGGTGATCCCAAGTTCACATCCAAACTCTATCAATACTTGTGTGGGCAAGTATGTATAAAAAACTTATCTTTTTTCTAGGTTAGAAGAACCACTACTTATAAGATTTCTTCCTAATCCAAAAAGGAGAAGAAAACACGCGGTCCTTTTCTTGAACAAGAAAAACAGACACTATTCCTCATTTTTTCTAGAAAATAGGATTCTGAATTCTAGTTAAATATGGGCAATGTATGGACCACAAAATTAATTATAGAGGCTTCCTATTATGGAAATAATTTCAAATAATTAATTTGAATTGTTCTTACCATAATAAATTACAAATCATTCTACTAGAAATACGTAATTGCACTTCTATATTTATATATCAAAATTTCCATGGAACACTTATGAAACTCCTAGGTTAAGATCACAGATACCAATCAATAAATTAAATTACTGACGAATTTAATTCAATGATTAATTTCTTTTAGAGCACTACTTAACTTATTTTATGTGTCGGATTCAAAAATCCACTTGCAAGGTTTGACATGATGAAAACTTATAAACTTCTCAAAGAGACATATCATCAATCTCTAATATCGAGACATGAATTCCATCAACTAACTTATTATTTCACCGATATATATATATTATTATTATCCAATCTCAGAATCTCATCATTTAATAATCAAAACAATAATTTACATATGCAAATCATAATAGTTATATCAGGATTAAGAATATAAGTATATTTAACAGTTTAGAGAATATACTTTTGTCAGTCAATCTAAAACAACTATCTCTACTCGGTCCCGTTCAATACATACAACATGCACTAGCACAAGAAGTTGGAACTATACCGTTCTCATAATCAAGATAAATTATATTAATCTTATGCTACAATTGTAACGGTGGCATGTCCAATTTCCATTTTAGATTGTGAACAAAAACTTTATACTTATAAGAATCGATGATTTAATCCTCTGTGTATAAGCTAAAACACTATACACTAAATCATCTATTTTATAAGTAAACAGACACCATAAACGAATATATGATATATTAAACTTTTATTAAAACTGAATAAACAATTATTCTATAATAAATATTATATCTAAATGTATGATTAATAGTATTTGTCCTAACAACTACTAACAGCAAATTCTGAAGCTTTGAGATTGATTCAGGAATATCTTTGTTAAATCGAACTTGGACATATCTCAAATGAAACAACTTTGTAATCATAAGTGGAAATGAGTTGAAGTATTCATTTTTATTGATGATGGCCAGTACCCTGAGATACATACAAAACCAATAAATGAATAAAACAGAATCAACAAGAATCTGTCAAACACACAGTCACAAAACAACAATAACAACATACCCAATGAAATTTTAAGTGGGGTCTGGAGAGGGTAGAGTGTACGCAGACCTTCCCACTACCTCGTGGAGGTAGAGAGATTGTTGTCGAAAGATCCTAGGCTGAAGTGCATCAAACCGAAGTGAAAGAAGAAGATAACGTAGTTGTTAATAAGAGAAACAATATAAAGTCTACAAGAAAGAAATAATAATAACAAAATAGTGTGATAATCGATAGACAATAAACAACCTATGACAAGAACTACAAGGGTACGACTAGTATTACGAAAGGTACTAACAAGCCTAAACCTTTGAAGGGCATGACAACACTCCACCCCTAAATTTTCCAAGTAGTCAAAATGAAAACTATAATCCAAGAATTCATTTTTCCTTTGTAATTGTCTGCCCGATAAGCAGCCCTACTTCTGCATCTAGTATTATGTTCTTGATGATTTGACATGATAAAATCAGCATTACGTATACTATTCAAAGAGTTAATTTTTTGCTAATTACATTACACATACTAATAGGTCACATTTCAGAAAAATGTTGAGGGGAATTCACTTAAGGAATCATAGCAATATTAGTATCAGTTAACCATGAAGACTAGCACCACAAATAAAGGCCTGTAGGTCATTAGTAACTTCAGCTGCTACAATTACGGATTCATTACATTTTAACATCTTCATTTACATCTTTAGGATACTATCTGTCGTATTTGGGCCTTCGTGCTTAGCACGATCGTTGAACTTGTAAAAGATCTAATTTGCACATTAACATACTTGGAATCTATTACCTTAATCTTTGAGGTTCATTTTACATAATACGTTGTGATCGTAGTACTTTGGGAAGAATTTTATTTTGTTATTCATGATATTAGACATCTCAAAATAACTGTAGGATCAGATTCAACAATTCTACATGAATAAGGTCTCGACTTTAAGACAAACATATTCAAGTAAGGGAAATACTAAACTCCTCAATCATCATGAATAGAGTATTTACAAACCTGATAAAACATTGTTGTGAATTCATCAGGCCCCGGGGCACTACGAGGATCCATAGTCATGAGATTGCTCTTGATTTTGTCCTCTGTAGGAAGATCAGTCAAAATATTCAGAAACTTGAAGTATTTAGTGAACTTCTCTGCCCTAAAAGAAAACTGTAACAATAATGGGGCATATTACATATAGATAGGCAGTTCCTACCATAGACATTTCTACGGTCATCTTATGAATCAAAATCAATAAAGACATGATGTATGTTATACGCCCCTATTTTGGCAATGCCTTTTGTGGAAACGTTTACAAGAAATCATTTCTAAATTTTTCAATTGATGACCAGATTCTTGTGAACTTACCAATGATGGTGAGTTCACAACCTTCCGCTAGCATGTCACTTTTTCCTTGTACCAAGTTATACGACCGGTGCATGAGCTTCATCTTCCTCTTACTTCCATTACCATTCACAACTCCTACAGCAGCAGCAAAATTCAAAGAGGGGTCCTCACAAGTACTCTGCTCTCCAGAAGGGGAATTTATCCTTAATGTGAGATTTCCTGATTCAAGTATGAATTTAATTGGACCCACAACAAATATCGAACACCAGGTGAGAAAAAACAAAAAAAAATGCAACGTCCTTGACCACACACCATTTTCAGGCGTTATATCTATGATTATTCCATTGAAAAAGAAAAAAGTGCTTCGATATTCAGTGCACTTACCGTACATTGGCAAGTAGTTCAATAGAAACATTTTTTTTATGGATGATATGTCCCCATTGATATATCATTTAACTTTGTTCAAACATGTATCTAATCATTTGGTGACTCTGATCGTTCAGTAGGAGTTGGATGGCCATGATTTGTAGAAGAGATGAGGAACGCAACGCTACATTGACAGAAACTTTATGCAGGTTCACAGTGGTATGGTCTATAATTCAGATTCTCCTTTCTTTTTTTTTTTGCAGTTTTTCTCACTTGAAAACTCTTTCGGATCAACTCCATAAACACAAGTATTGAACTCAAGCATCAATATCACACTAGACAAGTAAATATATCAATCAATCAACTACACATACGTCAATCCCAAACAAAGTGAAGAGGTATATCGACTATCTTTAAAGAAGTGTACACAACAGCAAGATAAAGAATTAAAGACAATGGTTCAGGCTTCAAAATTTTATAAATATTCAGCACTTAACAGGCTAAGCCTGTAGAGAGTTCACAAATTCTATAGTATAGAGCATAACTTAAAGAAAAGAAAACTACAAACGACTAGTAAATAATACTATAGCTTCTTTCAAATAACCAAAACTATTAGTTCGAATTACTATATTATATATAGAGAAATACAAGCAAGTACTAGGTATCCACTAACATTTGAACTTTTGGGAATGCTCACTTTACTGTGCCTTCCAAGGCTTTCCTAGTCCTTGATTGTTTTGCTTCTTCTGGATAATCTCAAGTCCTTCAGGAGTATAGTATCAAGATCAGCCCCATCCTCCTGGTCCTTGAGAGCCCTCTCACGCTGATCTTTTGGTTCCTTTGTTGCCAATGCTGAAGTTGTAGTATAATCTATTTCAGCCCCGTCCTCCTCGAACTTAGCAGCCCTCCCACAACTCTGTTTTTTTTTTTTGGTCGCTCCAAATACACCTCATGTCAAGGATCCTCCTCCTTTTCCTTTGGCCGTGACTTCTTTTGTTTATTTGATGAACTCCCCCTTCTGTTGCTCTTTCCTTTTCTCTTTGGATTCAAGTTTTCACTGTCACTAGGAAGCAAAAAACTGTCCTCCATCAATCATAAGGACTTCATCTTTTCACACATCTTCTGCAGATTATGTTTCAGCAGGGTTGTATGACCCCTTGGCGAATTGTCATACTCTTTTGTTGATAAACTCGGATATTGAGTCTTCATTGGAATTCCCTTCTTCATCCAATTCCTGCAATGCCTTTTCAATCATCTATGATAAAACAAAACTTTGGATTAGACTATAAACTTACAAGATCAGGCTAGAAGGATCGTAAATTACATCATTAATCAACAAAATTCAGAAGAGCTAACCCCTCCTCAAAATGAAAACTACAACCAAAGAAATCATTTTTCCCCAACAATCAACCCTAATTTTTTTTTTAAATTACAAAAAAAAAAAGTAGATTAATGGGGTTGAGTAAAACTTGATACAAATCATTTAATTATAACGAAAAGATACAAAATTTAGATGAAAAGATGAATTACCCAAGTATAAGGAAGATGAATCGAATAGTACGAAGATCAGACAAAAATCGGTTAAGGTGTTGTTGAAGAGTCGAGTTTTGGATCTCAGATAATGGCACATTGGGTTCACTGTTGGAGATTTTCACAACTCCTTCTCTCAAATTCTCTATTTCTGCCTCCTCAATCTTTTTCTTCAGCTACTGAAACTTAGGGTTTTCACAAGTTTTTTGGTGTGTTGACATATACATCACTGTTGGTGTTCCCTATTTAGAGAAGTTTTTGGGCTATTTTGTTGAGAAATTTAAATAGGGAATAGCAACAGTGATGTATCTATCAACACACCAAAAAATTTATGAAAATCCTAAGTTCAGCAGCTGAAGAAAAAGAATAAGGAGATAGATGGAGAAATTGAGAGAAGAAATAGTGAAAATTTCCAACATTGAACACAATGTGCCATTGTCTGAGAACCAAAATCTTCATACACTCCTTAACCGTTTTCTATTTGTCATTCATAAATCATACTACACGTGTCAATCCTCCTTACACTTGGGTAATTAAGCTTTTACATCTCAATTTTGTATCTTTTCATTACAATTAACTGATTTGTAGCAAGTTTTTCTTTCACCCCATTTATCTTTTTGTTCTTTTTTTTTGAACTTTTGAAAAAATTAGTATTGATTGTTGAAAAAGAAAACGAATTCTTGGTTATAGTTTTCCTTTTGAAGAGGGGTTAACTGTTCGAAATTTTATTGATTAACGTTGTAACTTAAGATCCTTGTGGCTAGGCCTTGTGGTTTAATAGTGTAATCCATAGTTTTCTTTTGTTATAGATGATTGAAAAGGTGTTGCACGAATTGGATGAAGAAGGGGATTCTAATGAAGACTCAATATATGAGTTTATCAAAAAAGAGTATGACAGTTTGTCAAGGGCTCATATGACCCTACTCAAAGATAATCTGCAAAAGATGTTTGAAAAGGGAGAAGTCATTATGATTGATGGAGGACGGTTCTGCTTCCTAATGACAACGAGAACTTCATTTCAAAGGGTAAAAGGAAGAGTAAGAGAAGGGGAAATTCATCAATTAAGCAAAAAAAAAAAAGCCACAACAAAAGGTAAAAGGAGGAGGGTCCTCGACATGAGGTACATTTAGAGCAACCAATAAAACAGTGTCGTGGGCGGCTTGCTAAGTACAAGAAGGATGGGGCCAAAATAAACGATAGTACAATTTCAACATGGACAACAAAGGAACCAAAAGATCAATGATGTGAGAGAGCTCTCAAGGGCTAGGAGGACAGCGTTCATTGAGATACTATACACTTCTGAATGACTTGAAATTATCTAGAAGAAACAAAACAATCAAGGGCTAGGAAGACGTAGGAAGGCACAGTAAAGTGAGAATTGTAGCTCCTTGAATCTCTCTTAAGAGGACAAATGGTATAAAAAATGGTTAAGTATCAATTTTTACTTCACCCCATTCATCTTTTTTTTTCAAAATTTTAAAAAATGAGGGTTGATTGTAGTTTATCGTGTATGTTTAGCGGAAAAAAATGAATTCTTGGGTTATGATTTTTATTTTGAGTCCTTGAAAATGGACCATTATTAATGACCTAGAATTGCATTCATCAACATTGCCTTGCTCATATTCTCTCTTGTCTTGATACTACCCCTGATCATCTTATACTTGGGTAACTCATCTCTTCGTATAAAATTTGTATCTTTCATTATGATTAATTGTTGGAAGTGATTTGTATAATGTTTTACTTCATCAATTATTATTTTTTCCTAAGAAAATAGGGTTTATTGTAGTTTATCACATGGGTTTGCTGAAAATGAATTCTTGATCTTCATTTTGAGTGTTTAGAAATGGGTCATTCTTGATGATCCAAAATTCCATTCTTACTTGTCTTCATAACTACCCTCATTGTCATCCTAATACTTGGGTAACTAATCTCTTCAGATGATTTTTTTTAATCTTTAATTATGATTAATAATTGTTGTAAGTGATTTGACTGAAATTTTACTTCATCCTTAATCTTTTTTTTTTTTGAAAAAATTAGAATTGATTAAGCAAATCATACATCTTAGATACAACAATCAATGTAACCCCACAAGTGCGGTTTGGAGAGGATTGAATGTACGTAGTCTTTACCTCTATCTTTGCGGGTATAAATTGTATTTTAGATTGACTCCCATCTAAAATAATATGTAACTGACACATGAAAGTAAGAAAGAAAAAGAGACAACAAAATTAAAATGTATAAATAAGTGTAGCAACAAAAATTAATGCACCGTGGAGAAAGAGAAACTATTCAATACTTAAATCGTGAAGTAGGGCATCACTCAACTATCTACTAGCTTTCTACCCTAATCCTCGACCATCATACCTTCTTATATATGGTCATGTCCTTAGTCAGTTGAAAATGTATCATGTCCTGTAAAATCAACTCCCTCTAATTCTTTTTCGACCAACATATACCTTGCATAACTCATTACGTACGACCAACCTCACATACATTCGCACAAATACATCCTCACACTTCCTATTCACATGTCTGAACCATATCATTCTCGCTTCTCTCACCGTGTCTATCGTGGAGACTACTCACACCTTGTGTAGTATAACTTCATTCTTAATCATATCTCCTAGTATGCCTACATATCCATTTGAATATTTTCATCTGCACTACCTTCATTTGCATCATACGATAGTGTTGGTCTAACCACCACAGTATATAACTTATGTTTAAGCCTTAGTGACATATTTTTATCGCATAGTATACTAGAGGTGAACCCTCATTTTATCCACCCTACTCCACTACGGTGTGCGGCATAATCATCAATCAACATATCTCTTGAAATTATCGACCGATGATATTTAAAGTCTTGAGTATGACTAGTCCATCAATCTTCATTTTCAGCTCCCCCTCACAGGTTATCAATGAACTTTCACTCTAGGTACAATCAATTCAATGAAATTTAATTTAGAATACCTACTGAAACATTAAATAATAAATTAAGAATACTAAAATAACTAGGCAAGAGTGACAACATATCTAAATAAAATATCAAAACAAGAATGATAGAACCTGGATTTAATTGAGGGTCGTCCAAATGATGAAGAATGATCAGACGATGTCAAAACCATCGAAGTTCATCAAGCTAGCGGTGGATCAAAGGAACTAGGTCACCTCAAAATTCATCGTCAAAAAGGGTTTGATTTTACCATACATGTTGCTTTGCATACATAAAACACACACATACACAAAGCGAAAGAGGATGAAAGAGATAGAGAAAGAAATAACGGGGCAATTTGATGCTTGACTCCAACCAAGAAGTATAAGAAAAGAAGGGGTAGAGAGAAAAAAAAGAAAGAAAGAGGGAGGGGGAGGAGAGAGGGAGGGGGCGGAGAAAGGCAGGGAGAAAGGAGAGAAATAAAGAGAAGAAGGAGCCCTTATTAAGAGAAATTCACTTTATTGTCGTATATTCTAATTTCAATGCTTTCATATCTCTGGTATATGTAAATTTATTCATTATTAAGATATTAACAAACAATGAGCATTCAAATTACAATATATGTTTTGGGTAAATGGATATAGACCATATTGTGGTATTAATTGCAATTCCTTAATTGTTTTTAGAGTTATGAAGAAAAGTTTGTCACGATTCAAAAAATGGACATGATGACACTCATCTAAACCCACCAAGATTGGTCAACCTAAAATCCAACAATATGAAAGAAATGTGGAAAATAAATTAACAATAGCATAAGTGCGGAAAACTTAGCCAAAATGATAAACTCCCCCAAAATATGGATTTCACATGTACAATCCTCCAATACATGAAAATGAATTGAAAGATAAATACAACTTTCAATATTTTTGTTTCTCGAATAGAATAAAACATAAAATAAGGAACAAGAGGGTCGACGGGGATGACAAACAGCTACCTCTCAAAATATTCTAAAAGCCTTGGAGAAAAATGAAGGAGAAATTAAGATCACACAGGTCCGAGCTTAGAAACTACAAAATGTAGAAACAAGTAGTGAGTACCAAACAACACGGTACTTAGCAAGCAACCCACTAAACAAGGTAAACTAAAACAGAATAAACTACTTCTTTCATTCCAATTGAACTGCCTCAACTACAACCTTTTGTTTATTTGATTAACTCCCATTTCTCTTGATTTTCCCTTTTCTCTTTGGATTCAAGTTTTTGCTGTCACCAGCAAGCAAAAACTGTCCCCCATCAATCATAAGGACTTCACTCTTTTCACACATCTTCTGCAGAAGTTGTATGAGCCCTTGGCAAATTGTCATACTCTTTCATTGATAAACTCGGATATTGAGTCTTCATTGGAATCCCCTTCTTCATCCAATTCTTGCAATGCCTTTTCAATCATGTATGAGAAAACAAAACATTGGATTAGACTATAAATTCACAAGATCGGGCCACAATGATCGTAAATTACATCATCAATCAACAAAATTCAGAAGAGCTAACTGTTTTATTTAAAATAATATTTTGGACTGATTTAAGAGTCGCCACTTAATTTTTAAGAAAAATCAAGAAAACTATTGTTTTCAAAAAACTAAAACAGAAATCTAGTGAAAACTTTAAAAAAGGGTTCAAGGTTCTTATTAACATTCTAGGAAGGTTTTAAAAGCACCTAGAATGTCCACTAATGTGGTTATCCAGCAATTAATTATTTGGCTAAAATAATTTAACTTAATTTAAATTGCAAAATTGAATTGTTTTATAGTTAGAACTATTTTAAAAGGGAAAAGGGAAGTATTTAAATATTATCTAAGTGAGCTAATTTTGCAAAAAAATAAAAATAAAAATTATTCTTTAAGTCTTGTTAAGCGATGACTAATTCAGTTAAATTGTTAAAACAAAATAAGCGTCTTTCGGGGATTTGAACTTTTCCACCCTAAGATTAACAACAAATACTAACAGGTAAGCAAACATAATTAAGATGAAGAGGGAAAGAGATTTGGGCCCAAATCTGGTTTCTGTCCGCCTGGACCAGTATTTGGACCCATTTTTTCGTTTTGAGTCTTTGGCCCGTTTGAGTCATCTGCACCTATCTTAGTCTAATATATATAAGACATTTCTTTGGGCCTTAGGCCCAATTTTTCACCTGTCTTAAACACTAATAAAATAATAAACTTAAGCAGGCTTAGGCCCAAAATAACAAAATACAATCTTTAAAGTAAAAGAGTGGGCCTTTGGCCCAATCTTTTCAATTCTCTAAACTGCTTCATTCTTTCAACTCCGGGACCTGTACGTCTATTTTATAATTGGTTGACTCAAAAGAAGAAATTTGAGCCTTTATGGCTCTCCCGAAATGTAAGAAAGAAGGTAGGAATTCGTAGCGAACCCGGACAGATTTCACATGCAACAAAAGATAAATGGATTAGTACGCAATCCAACTTTGTACATAAC
>NC_064293.1:11193184-11194882 GCF_019186545.1 Solanum stenotomum
AAAAAGGAAATAATAATAAATAACTATCTTTTGACTCAAACGGTGCATTAATAGGCCATTCCAATAAGAGGAGCATACCGAAACAGATTGTAACATCAATACTTTAAAGAGGTGATTAAGAGGGCCCAATAGTCACTTATTTTTTGACAATTAATGAATTGATATGCTAACTGATAATACAAATATGAAAGTTGAAAATTACACATCCATGGGAGAAGTGACACGCATACTACACTAATCCATATCTTAAAATAAAATTAGCGAAAGAACTATGTTAATCAACTTAAAATAAAACGACTACTAAGACTTGCAATTTGACACTATGAAATAAATTTTTTAGAACGTTAGACGGATGCATATAATATAGGTCCCACGTTTTATCTCCTTTCCTTTATTTATACCTCATAACTTCTTTCATTTTTTTTTTATTTTTTATTTTTTTATGGCAAAAACATTTTTTATTTTATTTTTTTAAATGCTAATTACTTTATTTGTTTACCAAATATGGAAAAAAAATAAAATTACGTCCCTTCTTTTTAGGTTTGTTATATATCTAAAAATTGTATAAATATAAATAACACTATAAATCATAATAACTAGCAACTTGAATATTTAAAAGTTGTATAAAAAATTTAATTGACTCTCGAAATTCTATTGGTATCAATTTATAAATCATAATAATTAACAATTTTTATTTTTATTTTTATTTTTATTTTTAAAAAAAGGCATAAAATACATATAAAAAATCACTTGACTCTAAAAAAATTTCTTATCAATGCTACATAAATTGGGACATTTTACACATAGACAAAACAACAAGTTAAATGCTAATGACATACAATAGAAACTCATACGATTTGTAAGCATGTTGCTATGTCATATATTAACCATGGTAGTTGATTAGAAGGCTTAAGCTTACATGAGTGGCAACACTAAACAATAACAAATTTAGATACAAAATGCTTTTATTTTTAAGCTTATGACAAGGACAGAGGCACGTTACCTACAAATTTGAATTAACACAAGTGATACCTTTAAATTAATATTTTTTATCTATGGTACAAACCAAAAACTAGACAAAACTAAACTAGCAATCATATGATTTCAAACAAATTCGATCAGATCAAACAGTAAATTAACAATAAGCTTTGAAAGGGCAAGTATTCTGCTAACAACAATCGCGGACAACCCATAGACCAAAATAATGATCTCCGAGGCTAGAATCGATGTCCCTAAATTCTAAAGCGGGACACGTGAGATCAAAGAAAAGCTGGGAATTCAAGAAAACAAACGATGATAGACAAATGTTGACTTATCGTAACATGGCAATATAGATAGACGACCCTCCCTTCTAATGTGCAATGAATGCTCAAACGATGGTGCCGAGACGAATGTCATGCTTTTGTGTAACCACAGGGGAAGCGATGCATCTATTTAATATTAGCGATATTTCACACTCAAACGAGAATGAGCCAATTAACAAAATTAACAAAATAGGATAGGGAAGTGTATAAAGTCCAGACATAAGCAAGATATGACCTTGACCATTGCAGATCAAATGAGGAAATATGAGAAAGATGGACATGCTTCAATATTTACCAAGACATCAAACCAACACCGAGACAAGGACACAAATAACAGAATAGAGAATGTCGTGTTCGAGATGGATTAAACACGAGGGTTAAGAAGCAAACATTT
>NC_064293.1:11195282-11229642 GCF_019186545.1 Solanum stenotomum
TAAGACTACTAAAATAACTAGGCAAGAGTGAATACATATCTAAATAAAATATCAAAACAAGAATGATCGAACCTGGATGTAATTGAGGGTCGTCCAAATGATGAAGAATGATCAGACGATGTTAAAACGATCGAAGCTCATCAAGCGGTGGATCGAAGGAACTAGGTCACCTCAAAATTCATCGTCCAAAAGGTTTGATTTTACCATACATGTTGCTTCGCATACAAAAAACACACACATACATAAAGCGAAAGAGGAGGAAAGAGATCGAGAAAGAAGTAAAGGGGCAATTTACGATGGTTGACTCCAACCAAGAAGTATAAGAAAAGAAGAGGGGTAAAGAGAAGAAAGAGAGGGGGGGAGCGGAGAAAGGGAGGGGGCGGAGAAAAGGAGGGGGGAAAGAGAGAAATAAAGAAAAGAAGGAGCCCTAATTAAGCGAAATTCACTTTATTGTCGTATATTCTAATTTCAATGCTCTCGTATGTCTGGTGTATGTAAATTTATTCATTATTAAGATATTAATAAATAATGAGCATTCAAATTACAATAAATGTTTTTGGGTAAATGGATATAGACCATATTGTGGTATTAATTGCAATTCCTTAATTGCTTTTAGAGATATGAAGAAAAGTTTGTCACGATCAAAAAATGGACATGATGACACTCATCTAAACCCACCAAGACAGGTCAACAAAAAATCCAACAATATGAAAGAAATGTGGAAAATAAATCAACAAAGCATAAGTGCGGAAAACTTGGCCAAAATGATAAACTCCCCCAAAATTTGGTTGTCACATGTACATGCCTCCAATACATGAAAACAAATTGATAGATAAATACAAGTTTCAATGTTTTTGTTTCTCGAATAGAACAAAACATAAAATAAGGAACAAGAGGGTCGACCGGGATGACAAGCAACTACCTCTTAAATTTTTCTAAAAGCTTCGGAGAAAGATCACACGGGTCCGCGCTTAGAACCTAGAAAAGTGTAGAAGCAAGTTAGGTAAAACTAAAATAGAATAGAGTACTTTTTTCATTCCAACTGAACTGCCTCAACTACAACTTGCAGAGGAAATAGCCCAACCTAATAGTTTACAATATACAACTCATAAAGCTTAACAATCATAGTCCAACCATCACAGTTCAACGATCAACAAGTATCAAGTTAATAAATCATGAGTATCAAGTATCTCGAAACTCCAAAAGACATTGAAAACCATTTGTTTATCAACTTCAGCCTTTCAAAAAAAATCCCTAATTTATAACTTTTCACTCAAAACTCAAAACCAAATTCAAAATCTAATAAAAAATCACTCGGGGTAAAACGGTAATTTTATGAAAATTCTAAAAATGACCTTACGGGTCATTACATTATTCACCACTAAAAACCATGTTCTTTCTCGAATATAAAGTAAAAGAAGTATCTAAAGCCTCGAAAAGCTGGGAATATCTGCAATGCATGTCATTCTCCGTCTCCCTAGTCGCATTACCAACTGAACGGTGCTTCCACTGTACTTTCACTAAAGCAATTTCCTTGGACCAATCAGACCTGCATATACAAGATAGTTATAGGCTCTTCCTCAAAAGACAAGTTTGAACCCAACACTGCTGAATCCGAAAGCACATGGAACTCATCCAACACGTACTTCTAAAACATAGAGACATGAAACACAAGATGCACAACTTACAAACTATGTTGTAAGGTCAACTTAGAGGCTGCCTCGCTCACTCGGCTTAAAATCTCAAAAAGGCCAACAAATTTAGGGCTAAGTTTTCCCTTCTTCCCGGGCCTCATCACACCCTTTATGGGTGATACTTGAAGCTAAACATGATCACCCTCCATGAACACTAAGGCCCAAACTCTATGGTTTTCATAACTCTTTTATTGACTCTGGGCTATCAGTAGTCTACCCTGAATCATACAAACTTGCTCCATAGCATCTCTGAACAAGTCGGTATTTAAAGAGTCCATCTTAATCGAATCAAACCAACAAATCAGTAATCTACACCATTTGCCATGAAATGCCTCAAATGGGGCCATCTGAATACCAGAGTGATATCTATTGTTGTAGATTAAATCTACTAAAGGCAAGTGTTGATCCCATCGAGCACCAAAATCAATCACACAAGCTCAGAGCATATCCTTTAACACCTGAATCGTCCGCACGAACTAACCATCTGTCTGAGAGTTAAAAGTTGTACTCATATATAACCAAGTACCCAAATCATATTGTAAGCCTTCCAAAAGTGAGAAGTGAACAATGCGTGTAGGTCAGAGACAATAGAAATAGGCACCCCATGAAGTCAAACTATATGACTGAGAAATTCTCTATCATATACTTCACTCAATCAGGGATGAAATAGGCGGACTTGGTCAGCCTATCAATGACCACCCAAATAGAGTCGTGACCACCTACGGTAGTAGGCAAACCAATGACAAAGTCCATGGTAATTTATTCCCACATTCCAGTAGGAATATACATACTTTGAGATACACCTCTAGGTTGTTAGTGCTCACACTTGACCTGTTGGCAAGTAAAGCATCTAGAAACAAAATATGCAATATCATTTTTCATTCCACACCACTAGTAATGTTGACTAAGATCATGATATATCTTCGTCGCTCCTTGATTGATAGAATATTGAGAAAAGTGGGCCTCCGTTAGAACCAATCTAATAAACTCGCCCACCTTTGGCACACATATTTTGTCTCCGATCCTTAAGACACCGTCAAAATCAAATAAAACCTCATTAGCTTCCCCTCTCAATACCCTGTCTCGAATGAGACACAACTTATCATCATTGAACTAGCGCTCACAGATCTACTCAAATAGGAAAGACCGGGCCTCTACAAAAGTAATCAAACCACCACTTGCCTCAGAAAGTTGCAACTGAAAAAAACTGTTGGCTAACCTCTGAACATCTCTAGCCAACGGTCTCTCGTCAATATTGATGGTGACAAGACTCCCTATACTAGAAGTCCTTCTACTCAAAGTATCAGCCACCATATTGGCCTTCCCCGGGTGATACACGATGGTGATATCATAGTCGTTGAGTAACTCAAGTCATTCATACCAACTGAACCAACTCAACTACAACCTACAATGAAATCAGCCTAACCTAACAACTTACAATATGCAAATCACAAGGCTTAACAATCATAGTTCGATAGTCACATGTCACGCCCCGAGCCTACACCCTGAGCGTGGCCGGCACTCGAAGACCATTGCTGGCCCCAAGCGAACCCTTGGCATGGCTTTCCTAACTCAGCGGAAACCTAACTCAACAGAATAACTCCATACCATGTAAGGACATAAAACAACTTAACTGATAAAATCTGGCCCAAAAAGGCAACTCGAGTCTCAAAATAGAATATTTACATATATACATAGATGAGAGACTCAATACTAACTGACTGACTGTCTGTCTATGAAGCCTCTATAACACTGAGATGTATGTTGGGACAGACCCTGCAACATCCTAATAAGACAAAACTGAAGAAAAACAAAATAATCGAGTCCTCCGGAATGCAAAGAGGCTCACCACTGACTCTGGAGGGCTCAGTTGTATTAACGGCGTGATAAATGCTGATCCTGGGTACCTGCGTCTGCATCATAATAAGATGCAGGCCAACTGGCATCAGTACATTGAATGTACGAGTTTGAGAGTTGGAAAGCTAAACAACAACTTAAGCTTGAAAGGAGTACAAAGGAACTCTTACCTTGGCTCTGTTCAACTCCTGAATAACCGAACTCAATATAAAGCAATAAGGCACATGCAATATATAAAGCTTGTAAAACAGTGTAAACTACTTAGTTAGTTAAGGATAAAACGATAACAAACTCAACTTTACTTATATAAAAGTAATATAACTTTTGTGGGAGATTCTTTAACCGACAACCACCTCTATGAGCCCTAGTGATGATACAACGTTTTACCTCACGTTGCCTAAGGACCATCATATACCTTGCCGTGATATAGGACCTTACTTTACTTAGTGAATCTACTAGCTTAATCTTATGTGATCATCTAAAAAGAATGACCCGTCAAGTCCCATGTTGGCTACATAGTTCTTATGGAGAGTTGAGTTAATATGAACTGGCTTCCCATATTCGGTGCACAATACTACTCCCAAAAATACTTTGGCTCATATGTGTTTTAAACACAAACTTCTTTCTTATAGTTTGAGATAATTGCTTAAAACTTAGCCCAAAGGCTCTTGAAAACTCTTTCTAAAAAGAGCATATCAAAACCATATTTTAATATGATCATTGATGACTCGGGAAAGTCATACTTCATAAACATTGATGGTATATCTAGAGATCATACTGTTTAAACATTGATGACATACTCGATTGTCATACTAATCATGTTTTAGAAACTCTTTCGCAAAACTCATCATTTTCTTAAAAAGAGATGGTACTCAAATTGCTCAAAACTCTTTTGGAAATCTCAGTTTCCTCTCATCTTAAATGTGAAAACATTTATAAACTTCTTTGGGAATACTTAGTTCCCGAATAACTTTTGAGAAATGAACTTGGCTCTTTACTCTTGGCTTAATTTGAAACTCTATGCTCTTTACTCAACTTGAAACTCTATACTTAACTGGAAACTCTATACTTAACTTGGAACTCTAGCCTTAAAATGAAGTTAAAACGTTCAATGAAGACTCTTGGAAAACCTTAAAGACTTGCTTTGACTTACTTAACTTCTAAGCTTGACTCTAATTTCACTTGACTTGATCCTAACTCGCCTAGAATTGGATTATGGATTCAAGGTATATGATCACATGTTTATGGATGAGTTCTTGACGTTTAGACGTACCTTAGAGTATTGGAAACAATTATAAAACATAGTTATATTACCAAGGAACAAGTATGAAAAAATGGGAAATGAAAGGTAAAGGGAAGGATTGGCGTCCTTGGCGCTTTAAAAGGCGCGGGGCACTAGCCCTCAAACTTCAGAGGGGCCTGCTGGGCGTTCTGCCAGGCGCTCTGCCCCAAGGGGAAAGTCCAGCGTTCCTTTTTGGGCTGCGCTGGCTGGCGCGACACCCTAGCCCTTTTCCCCAAAAAATCCGACTTTTTCCCCTTGTTTCTTTCCAACTCTAAACCCTCTCAACCTCAAAGGTTCCAGCAGCAAACACTTAGAATCATAAAGACCCTTAATATACAATAGATTCAACTCAAAATCACAACCGGAAACATGTACTAAACCAACAAGATACTTCAACAACACAACCACAACAAATCTTTCTCAGAATTAAAAAAAGAGTTTGGCATTTGGGGGAAAGAACTAGCCCAACACTATGATCTCACATACCTAATAGGGATCACCCCCGACGATATCCACGACGATCTTGACGAAATCCTTGCTTCTTCTTCTCTTTCTCCTCTTCTTTCTCTCTTCTCTCGAAAACCCTAACTCTCACTTTTAAAAAGGGAAATCTGATTTAAAATTATTTTAAAACCTTAATATAACCAAAATAAATGGTTAGGGAAAAGACCAATATACCCTTAAAATTTCCGGACGGATTTCCCTGCCAACTTCCCAACTTCCAAAGGGGATAACTCACTCATACGAACTCGGAATCGAGCAAATTCGGTGGCGTTGGAAATATCTTTCCAAAAGATTTCCAGACATAACTGAAAATTCACCTAACTCATTCTGATCTAGGAGTTATGACTGTTTAAAGTTGAACAAAAACTCACTTTTTTTCCATACTTAGCTAAATTTTCCAGATTTTTAATTTTTTCCAAAAATGACTATATCCAATTCTAAGCTTCTTCATAGATATTTCAAATTACCGGATGTTACAATATCTCCCCCTTGGGAACATTCGTCCTCGAATGTGATTACTCTTACTAAGCTATAATGCCAAACCTCTTGACTATGCAATAGGTAATCATCTCAATTATCCTTGAAATCAATCCCACAATCCAAGTTGATACCTCAAAACACCATCTCCCCCTTGTTCAAAAGCCATTATTGCTTATGAACATTTTGCCCGTAATTTTGGCAAGATAGGGTCTGGGTCTTTCTCACCTTCTACTTCTGACACAAATGATGACTCGGCCCCGCTCGTCACTTCTATTCCTCCTTCTGCGGAATCTATAAGTCTGACTGCCAGGCGTGCCAGTCTGTGCACATCTTTTCCTAGCTCTCTCTTTCCTCTCCTTCTTCAATATGGGCGGTGCTACCCATAGACAACTTGCTTAAAGAATCAGTAACAACATTAACCTTACTAGGGTGATAAAGAAAACTCATGTCATCATCCTTGAGTACCTTAACCACTCTCTCTCTCTGTTTTAGATTAAGCTCATTCTAAGTGAACACACCCACATGAACATCATACAAAATGACGCCATATCTTCGAAACAAAAACTACAATAGCCAACTCTAGCTCATCACATTACACCCCGATTTGCCTAAACTCGACTATTGATCTCAAATCCATTTTAGATTCAGATACCCAGTATATACTCAAGAACCAAATATCATAACTGGGCGGTAGTCAACTTCTCTTTCCATTCCTGAAAACTTTCCTTACAAGCTTCGGACCGTTGAAACTTCGCTGTTTTTTAGTCAACCTGGTCAAATAAAACCCTTATCTACTAGATCCCTTTAACTGCTCTTTCAACTTTTTCAACTCTGCTGGTGCCATTCTATATGGCAGAAAAGAGATAGGATAAGTATCTGGAATGATGTTTATGCCGAAATCTATTTCTCTCTCAGGAGGAATTCCGGGTAGGTCATCAGGAAAAACTTTTGGAAACTCTCTTACTATAGGATCTGACTAAAAATGAGGTATCTTAACATTAGAGTCATTAACTCGAACTAAGTGATAGATACAACCCTTCGAAACTAACTTTCTCGCCTTGAGGTACGAAAATGAAACGACCCTTAGGCACTGCTGAATTATTACTTCACTCTATGACTGGCTCACTAGGTTGATCAGGTATAACGTCAAATTTCATAGCAACATAAGGAATTACAAAAAACAATAAACTCGCTTTGGGGTCTAGCAAAGCAAAAACAGCAAAGTCAAAGACTCGAATCATACCAGTGACAACATCCAGTGAATCCTCTTGCTCTTGGCGACTGTTGATTGCGTAGAGGCAGTTTGCTCCTCCGCGCCAGTACTAGAAGTAGCTCCTCTAGGTACCATCCTGTCTGGGGCAGCAACTGATAAAGCTTAGGCCCTATTGCTCAGATTTCCACTACCTTGCTTGTTCTTATGGCACTCCTTTATGAAGTGACCCTCTTGTCCACACTTAAAACAACCTGTCTGGCCATCACGACACTTACCTGGGTGGGTTCTACCACACCTAGCACATGCAGGAGCCTTACTACCCCTTGGTACCATACTGCCTTGAGGATAGGCAAGTCTAACCTTGAAACTATAGGAATTTCTATTTTACCCATCTTTGTTCTCAGGTGCAAGTGCACTAGCAGATGGTGGAGCAGGTCCCTTCTATTTCTGTGGGAGGGATGACTGATTATCATCATTCTTTTGCTGCCTGAACTCGTCCCCTACTATCTTAGCCCTCTTATCCTTAAACTCTTCTCTATCCTTCAGCTTATCCTCCTCAACTTGTTGTAAATGGATCATAAATCTTGCTAGGTCAATATCCCCTATCAGTATAGCTTCCTTGCCTTCCTTGCTTGACTGACGAGATAACCCAGCAACATATAAACTCATTCTACTCCTCATGTCCGCAACCATCTCCGGAGCATAGCGGGAAAGTTGTGTGAACTTCAGACTGTACTCATGAACACACATAGACTCCGGATTAAGGGTGAGAAACTCTTTTATCTTTGCCTCACGCAACTCACGAGGAAAGAAATGCCCCATGAGAGCACTCTCAAATACAACCCAACTCACTACTGGCGCATCTTCAGCCCTATTCTTTTTCCATTGGTCGAACCAGATTCTAGCAACACCCTTCAATTGGTATGCAACTAGTTCCACCCTCTCTGACTCAGCAACATGCATCACATCAAATACCCTTATAAGCTCCTCAATGAAGTTCTCTGGATTCTCACTAATACTTGAACATGTGAAGCTTGGTGGGTTCATCCTTAAGAGTTCACGGATCCTTGAAGTATCAACCACTTCGTGTCGATTATCTCTCTGCCCAACATGATAGGTCGCAACTTGACTTAACATCCGGATAGCTTCACGAAAATCAGCATATTTGATCTCTTCTTGGGTTTGCACTTAAAGGGCATTTGGTAACTCTTATTCCTCAACACTCTTCATAACTGGACGAACTCTGATTGCTCTTCGTAGAGGCAAAATCCTCTGAAAACACGCGCAAGCACGTTCGCGCTTAGAACCTAGAAAAGTGTAGAAGCAAGTAAGGTAAAACTAAAATAGAATAGAGTACTTTTTTCATTCCAACTGAACTGCCTCAACTACAACTTGCAGAGGAAATAGCCCAACCTAATAGTTTACAATACACAACTCATAAAGCTTAACAATCATAGTCCAACCATCACAGTTCAACGATCAACAAGTATCAAGTTAATAAATCATGAATATCAAGTATCTTGAAACTCCAAAAGACATTGAAAACCATTTGTTTATCAACTTCAGCCTTTCAAAAAAAATCCCTAATTTATAAATTTTCACTCAAAACTCAAAACCAAATTCAAAATCCAATCAAAAATCACTCGGGGTGAAATGGTAATTTTATGAAAATTCTAAAAATGACCTTACGGGTCATTACATTATTCACCACTAAAAACCATGTTCTTTCTCGAATATAAAGTAAAAGAAGTATCTAAAGCCTCGAAAAGCTAGGAATATCTGCAATGCATGTCATTCTCCATCTCCCTAGTCGCATTACCAATTGAACGGTGCTTCCACTGTACTTTCACTAAATCAATTTCCTTGGTCCAATCAAACCTGCATATCCAAGATAGTTATAGGCTCTTCCTCAAAAGACAAGTCTGAATCCAACACTACTGAATCAAGCGAAAACACGTGGAACTCATCCAACACGTACTTCTAAAACATAGAGACATGAAACACAAGATGCACAACTTTCAAACTATGTGGTAAGGTCAACTTAGAGGCTGCCTCTCTCACTCGACTTAAAATCTCAAGAAGGCCAACAAATTTAGGGCTAAGTTTTCCATTCTTCCCGGACCTCATCACACCCTTTATGGGTGATACTTGAAGTTAAACAAGATCATCATCCATGAACAATAAGGCCCAAACTCTATGGTTTTCATAACTCTTTTATTGACTCTAGGCTATTAGTAGTCTACCCTGAATCATACAAACTTGCTCCATAGCATCTCTGAACAAGTCGGTATCTAAAGAGTCCATCTTAATCAAATCAAACCAACAAATCAATGATCTACACCATTTGCCATGAAATGCCTCAAATGGGGCCATCTGAATACCAGAGTGATATCTATTGTTGTAGATAAACTCTACTAAGGGCAAGTGTTGATCCCATCGAGCACCAAAATCAATCACACAAGCTCAGAGCATATTCTCTAACACTTGAATCGTCCGCTCAAACTAACCATCTGTCTGAGAGTTCAAAGTTGTTCATGTATAATCGAGTACCCAAACCATATTGTAAAGCCCTCCAAAAGTGAGAAGTGAACAATGCGCATAGGTCAGAGACAATAGAAATAGGCACCCCATGAAGTCAAATTATATGATTGATAAATTCTCTATCGTATACTTCACTCGATCAGGGATGAAATAGGCGGACTTGGTCAGCCTATCAATGACAACCCAAAAAGAGTCGTGACCACCTACGATAGTGGGCAAACCAACAACAAAGTCCATGGTAATTTATTCCCACTTTCCAGTAGGAATATACATCCTTTGAGATACACCTCTAGGTTGTTAGTGCTCACACTTGACCTGTTGGCAAGTAAAGCATCTAGAAACAAAATATGCAATATCCTTTTTCATTCCACACCACTAGTAATGTTGACTCAAATTATGATATATCTTCGTCGCTCCTTGATGGATAGAATATTGAGAAAAGTGGGCCTCCGCTAGAACCAATCTAATAAATTCGCCCACCTTTGGCACACATATTTTGTCTCCGATCCTTAAGACACCGTCAAAATCAAATACAACCTCCTTAGCTTCCCATCTCAACACCTTGTCTCGAATGAGACACAACTTATCATCATTGAACTAGCGCTCACGGATCTACTCAACTAGGAAAGACTGGGCCTCTACAAAATAAATCAAACCACCACTTGCCTCAGAAAGTTGTAACTGAAAAAAACTGTTAACTAACCTCTGAACATCTCTAGCCAACGGTCTCTCGTCAATATTGATGGTGACAAGACTTCCCATACTAGAAGTCCTTCTACTCAAAGTATCAGCCACCATATTGGCCTTCCCCGGCTGATACACGATGGTGATAGCATAGTCCTTCAGTAACTCAAGTCATTCATACTGCCTTAAGTTCATACCAACCGAACCACCTCAACTACAACCTACATAGAAATCAGCCTAACCAAACAACTTACAATATGCAAATCACAAGGCTTAAAAATCATAGTTCGATAGTCACATGTCAAGCCCCGAGCCTACACCCTGGGCGTGGCCGGCACTCGAAGACCATTGTTGGCCCCAAGCGAACCCTTGGCCAGACTTTCTTAACTCAGTGGAAACCTAACTCAATAGAATAACTCCATGCCATGCCAAGACATAAAAACAACTTTATTAATAAAATCTGGCCCAAAAAGGCAATTCGAGTCTCAAAATAGAATATTTACATATATATATAGATGAGAGACTCAATACTAACTAACAGACTGTCTGTCTATGAAGCCTGTATAACACTGAGATGGATGTTGGGACAGACCCGCAACATCCTAATAAGACAAAACTGAAGAAAAACAAAGTAATCGAGTCCTATGGAATGCAAAGAGGCTTACCACTGACTCTGGAGTGCTCAGCTAGATCAACGGCGTGCTGAATACTGATCCTGGGTACCTGCGTTTACATTATAATAAGATGCAGGCCAACTGGCATCAGTACATTGAATGTACGAGTATGAGAGCTGGAAAGCTAAACAACAACTTAAGCTTGAAAGGAGTACAAAGGAACTCTTACCTTGGCTATGTTCAACTCATGAATAACCGAACTCAATATAAAGCAATAAGACAAATGCAATATATAAAGCTTGTAAAACAGTGTAAACTACTTAGTTCATTAAGGATAAAACGATAACAAACTCAACTTTCCTTATATAAAAGTAATATATCTTTTGTGGGAGATTCTTTAACCGACAACCACCACTATGAGACCTAGTGATGATACAATGTTTTACCTCACGTTGCCCAAGGACCATCCTATACCTTGCCATTATATAGGACCTTACTTTACTTAGTGGATCCACTAACTTAATCTTACGTGATCATCTAAAAAGAATGACCCATCAAGTCCTATGTTGGCTACATGGTTCTTATGGAGAGTTAAGTTAATATGAACTCGCTTCCCCAATTCGGTGCTTAATACTACTCCCAAAAATACTTTGGCTCATATGTGTTTTAAACACAAACTTCTTTCTTTTAGTTTGAGATAATTGCTCAAAACTAAGCCCAAAGGTTCTTGAAAACTCTTTCTAAAAGTAACATATCAAAACCATATTTTAATATGATCATTGATGACTCCGGAAAGTCATACTGCATAAACATTGATGGTAAATCTATAGACCATACTATTTAAACATTGATGGAATACTCAATTGTCATACTAATCATGTTTTAGAAACTCTTTCGCAAAACTCATCTTTTTCTTAAAAAGAGATGGTACTCAAACTGCTCAAAACTCTTTTGGAAATCTCAGTTTCCTCTTATCTTAAATGTGAAAACATTTATAAACTTCTTTGGGAATACTTAGTTCCCTAATGACTTTTGAGAAATGAACTTGACTCTTTACTCTTGGCTTAACTTGAAACTCTATGCTCTTTACTCAACTTGAAACTCTATATATAACTGGATACTTTATACTTAACTTGGAACTCTAGCCTTAAAATGAAGTTAAAACGTTCAATGAAGACTCTTGGAAAACCTTAAAGACTTACTTTGACTTACTTAACTTCTAAGCTTGACTCTAATTTCACTTGACTTCTAACTTCACTTGACTTTTAAATTCACTTGGCTTGATCCTAACTCGCCTTGAATTGGATTATGGATTCAAGGTATATGATCACATGTTTATGGATGAGTTCTTGACGTTTAGATGTACCTTAGAGTATTGGAAACAATTATAAAACATAGGTATATTACCAAGGAACATGTATGAAAATTGGAAATGAAAGGTAAAGGGAAGGATTGGCATCCTTGGCGCTCTAAGAGGCGTGGAGCGCCAGCCCTCAAACTTCAGAGGGGCCTGCTGGGCGTTTCTCCAGGCGCTCTGCCCCAAGGGGAAAGTTCAGCGTCCATTTTTGGGGTGCGTTGGCTGGCGCGACACCCCAGCCCTTTTCCCCCAAAAATCTGACTTTTTCCCCTTGTTTCTTTCCAACTCTAAACCCTCTCAACCTCAAAGGTTCCAACAGCAAACACTTAGAATCATAAAGACCCTTAATATACAATAGATTCAACTCAAAATCACAACCGGAAACATGTACTAAACCAACAAGAAACTTCAACAACACAACCACAAGAATTCAACATCCATAACAAATCTTTCTCGGAATTAAAAACGAGTTTGGCGTGTGGGGGAAAGAACCAACCCAACACTATGATCTCACATACCTAGTAGGGATCACCCCCACGATATCCACGACGATCTTGACGAAATCATTGCTTCTTCTTCTCTTTTTCCTCTTCTTTCTCTCTTCTCTCCAAAACCTTAACTCTCACTTTTAAAAAGGGAAAACTGATTTAAAATCAGTCTAAAACCTTAATATAACCAAAAGAAATGGTTAGGGAAATGACCAATATACTTTTAAAATTTCCGGACGGACTTCGCTGCCAACTGCCCAACTTTCAAAGGGGATAACTCACTCATACGAACTCGGAATCGATCAAACTTGGCGGCGTTGGAAATATCATTCCAAAAGCTTTCCAGATATAACTGGAAATTCACCTAACTCATTCTGATCTAGGAGTTATGACTATTCAAAATTGACCAAAAACTCACTTTTTTTCCATACTTAACTAAATTCCAGATTTTTAATTCTTTCCAAAAATGACTATTTCCAATTCTAAGCTTCTTCATAGATATTTCAAATTGCCGAATGTTACAATATCTCCCCCTTGGGAACATTCGTCCTCGAATGAGATTACTCTTACTAAGCTATAATGCCAAACCTCTTGACTATGCAATATGTAATCATCTCAATTATCCTTGAAACCAATCCCACAATCCAAGTTGATACATCACAACACCATCTCCCCCTTGTTCAAAAGCCATTATTGCTTATGAACATTTTTCCCGTAATTTCGGCAAGATAGGGTCTGGGTCTTTCTCACCTTCTACTTCTGACATAAATGATGACTCGGCCCCGCTCGTCACTTTTATTTCTCCTTCTGTGGAATCTATAAGTCTGACTCCCAGGCGTTCCAGTCTGTGCACATCTTTTGCTAATTCTCTCTTTCCTTTCCTTCTTCAATATGGGCGGTGCTACCCATAGACAACTTGCTTAAAGAATCAGTAACAACATTAACCTTACCAGGGTGATAAATAAAACTCATGTCATCATCCTTGAGTACCTTAACCACTCTCTCTCTGTTTTAGATTAAGCTCATTATAAGTGAACACACCCACATGAACATCATACAACAATGACGCCATATCTTCAAAACAAAAAATACAATAGCCAACTCTAGTTCATCACATTACACCCCGATTCGCCTAAACTCGACTATTGATCTCAAATCCATTTTATATTCAGATACCCAGTATGTACTCAAGAACCAAATATCATAACTGGGCGGTAGTCAACTTCTCTTTCCATTCCTGAAAACTTTCCTTACAAGTTTCGAACCGTTGAAACTTGCTATTTTCGAGTCAACCTGGTCAAATAAAACCCTTATCTACTAGATCCCTTTAACTGCTCTTTCAACTTTTTCAACTCTACTGGTGCCATTCTATATGGCAGAAAAGAGATAGGACAAGTATCTGGAATGATGTCTATGCCGAAATCTATTTCTCTCTCAGGAGGAATTCCGGGTAGGTCATCAGGAAAAACTTCTGGAAACTCTCTTACTATAGGAACTGACTGAAAATGAGGTATCTCAACATTAGAGTCATTAACTCGAACTAAGTGATAGATACAACCCTTCGAAACTAACTTTCTCGCCTTGAGATACGAAAATGAAACGACCCTTAGGCACTGCTGAACTACTACTCCACTCTATGACTGTCTCACTAGGTTGCTCAGGTATAACGTCAAAGTTCATAGCAACATAAGGAATTACAAAAAAAAATAAACTCTCTTTGGGGTCTAGCAAAGCAGAAACAACAAAGTCAAAGACTCGAATCAAACCAGTGACAACATCCGGTGAATCCTCTTGCTCTTGGCGACTGTTGATTGCGTAGAGGCGGTTTGCTCCTCCGCCAGTACTAGAAGTAGCTCCTCTAGGTACCATCCTGGGGGAGCAACTGATGAAGCTTAGGCCCTATTGCTCAGATTTCCACTACCTTGCCTGTTCTTAGGGCACTCTTTCATGAAGTGACCCTCTTGTCCACACTTAAAACAACCTGTCTGGCCATCACGATACTTACCTGGGTGGGTTCTACCACACCTAGCACATGCAGGAGCCTTACTACCCCTTGGTACCATACTGCCTTGAGGATAGGCAAGTCTAACCTTGAAACTATAGGAATTTCTATTGTACCCATCTTTGTTCTCAGGTGCAAGTGCACTAGCAGATGGTGGAGCAGGTCCCTTTTGTTTCTATGGAAGGGATGACTGATTAGCATCATTCTTTTGTTGCCTGAACTCGTCCCCTACTATCTTCTCCCTCTTATCCTTAAACTCTTCTCTATCCTTCAGCTTATCCTCCTCAACTTGTTGTAAATGGATCATAAATCTTGCTAGGTCAATATCCCCTATCAGCATAGTTGCATTGCCTTCCTTGCTTGACTGACGAGATAACCCAGCAACATATAAACTCATTCTACTCCTCATGTCCGCAACCATCTCCGGAGCATAGCGGGAAAGTTGTGTGAACTTCAGACTGTACTCATGAACACACATAGACTCCGGATTAAGGGTGAGAAACTCTTTTATCTTTGCCTCACGCAACTCACGAGGAAAGAAATGCCCCATGAGAGCACTCTCAAATACAACCCAACTCACTACTGGCGCATCTTCAGCCCTATTCTTTTTCCATTGGTCGAACCAGATTCTAGCAACACCCTTCAATTGGTATGCAACTAGTTCCACCCTCTCTGACTCAGCAACATGCATCACATCAAATACCCTTATAAGCTCCTCAATGAAGTTCTCTGGATTCTCACTAATACTTGAACATGTGAAGCTTGGTGGGTTCATCCTTAAGAGTTCACGGATCCTTGAAGTATCAACCACTTCGTGTCGATTATCTCTCTGCCCAACATGATAGGTCGCAACTTGACTTAACATCCGGATAGCTTCACGAAAATCAACATATTTGATCTCTTCGTGGGTTTGCACTTCTAGGGCATTTGGTAACTCTTGTTCCTCAACACTCTTCATATATGGACGAACTCTGATTGCTCTTCGTGGAGGCAAAATCCTCTGAAAACACGCGCAAGCACGTCCGCACTTAGAACCTAGAAAAGTGTAAAAGCAAGTAAGGTAAAACTAAAATAGAATAGGGTACTTCTTTCATTCCAACTGAACTGCCTCAACTACAACTTGCAGAGGAAATAGCCCAACATAATAGTTTACAAAACACAACTCATAAAGCTTAACAATCATAGTCCAACCATCACAGTTCAACGATCAACAAGTATCAAGTTAATAAATCATGAGTATCAAGTATCTCGAAACTCCAAAAGACATCGAAAACCATTTGTTTATCAACTTCAGCCTTTCAAAAAAAATCCCTAATTTATAACTTTTTACTCAAAACTCAAAACCAAATTCAAAATCCAACCAAAAATCACTCGGGGTAAAACGGTAATTTTATGAAAATTCTAAAAATGATCTTACGGGTCATTACATTATTCACCACTAAAAACCATATTCTTTCTTGAATATAAGGTAAAAGAAATATCTAAAGCCTCAAAAAGCTGGGAATATCTGCAATGCATGTCATTCTCCGTCTCCCTAGTCGCATTACCAACTGAACGGTGCTTCCACTATACTTTCACTAAATCAATTTCCTTGGTCCAATCAGACCTGCATATCCAAGATAGTTATAGGCTCTTCCTCAAAAGACAAAGTCTGAACCCAACACTACTGAATCAAGCGTAAGCACATGGAACTCATCCAACACGTACTTCTAAAACATAGAGACATGAAACACAAGATGCACAACTTACAAACTATGTGGTAAGGTCAACTTAGAGGCTGCCTCTCTCACTCGACTTAAAATCTCAAAAAGGCCAACAAATTTAGGGCTAAGTTTTCCCTTCTTCCCGGACCTCATCACACCCTTTATGGGTGACACTTGAAGCTAAACAAGATCACCCTCCATGAACACTAAGGCCTAAACTCTATGGTTTTCATAACTCTTTTATCGACTCTGGGCTATCAGTAGTCTACCCTGAATCATACAAACTTGCTCCATAGCATCTCTGAACAAGTCGGTATTTGAAGAGTCCATCTTAATCGAATCAAACCAACAAATCAGTGATCTACACCATTTGCCATGAAATGCCTCAAATGGGGCCATCTGAATACCAGAGTGATAGCTATTGTTGTAGATAAACTCTACTAAGGGCAAGTGTTGATCCCATCGAGTACCAAAATCAATCACGCAAGCTCAGAGCATATTCTCTAACACCTGAATCGTCTGCTCGAACTAACAATCTGTCTGAGAGTTAAAAGTTGTTCATATATAATCGAGTACCCAAACCATATTGTAAAGCCCTCCAAAAGTGAGAAGTGAACAATGCGCATAGGTCAGAGGCAATAGAAATAGGCACCCAATGAAGTCACACTATATGATTGAGAAATTCTCTATCGTATACATCACTCGATCAGGGATGAAATAGGCGGACTTGGTCAGCCTATCAATGACCACCCAAAATGAGTCGTGACCACCTACGATATTAGGCAAACCAACAACAGAGTCCATGGTAATTTATTCCCACTTTCCAGTAGGAATATACATCCTTTGAGATACACCTCTAGGTTGTTAGTGCTCACACTTGACCTGTTGGCAAGTAAAACATCTAGATACAAAATATGCAATATCCTTTTTCTTTCCACACCACTAGTAATGTTTACTCAGATCATGATATATCTTCGTCGCTCCTTGATGGATAAAATTTTGAGAAAAGTGGGCCTCCGCTAGAACCAATCTAATAAACTCGCCCACCTTTGGCACACATATTCTGTCTCCGATCCTTAAGACACCGTCAGAATCAAATACAACCTCCTTAGCTTACCCTATCAACACCTTGTCTCGAATGAGACACACCTTATCATCATTGAACTAGCGCTCACGGATCTACTCAACTAGGAAAGACCGGGCCTATACAAAAGTAATCAAACCACCACTTGCCTCAGAAAGTTGCAACTGAAAAAGACTGTTGGCTAACCTCTGAACATCTCTAGCCAACGGTCTCTCGTCAATATTGATGGTGACAAGACTCCCCATACTAGAAGTCCTTCTACTCAAAGTATCAGCCACCATATTGGCCTTCCCCGACTGATACACGATGGTGATATCATAATCCTTCAGTAACTCAAGTCATTCATACTGCCTTAAGTTCATACCAACTGAACCACCTCAACTACAACCTACATAGAAATCAGCCTAACCTAACAACTTACTATATGCAAATCACAAGGCTTAACAATCATAGTCTGATAGTTACATGTCACGCCCCGAGCCTACACCCTGGGCGTGGCCGGCACTCGAAGACCATTGTTGGCCCCAAGCGAACCCTTGGCCCGACTTTCTTAACTCAATGGAAACCTAATTCAACAGAACAACTCCATACCATGCAAGGACATAAAACAACTTAACTAATAAAATCTGGCCCAAAAAGGCAACTCGAGTCTCAAAATAAAATATTTACATATATACATAGATGAGAGACTCAATACTAATTGACTGACTGTCTGCCTATGAAGCCTCTATAACACTGAGATGTATCTTGGGACAGACCCTACAACATCCTAATAAGACAAAACTAAAGAAAAACAAAATAATCGAGTCCTCCGGAATGCAAAGAGGCTCACCACTGACTCTGGAGTGCTCAGTTGGATCAACGGCGTGCTGAATGCTGATCCTGGGTACCTTCGTCTGCATCATAATAAGATGCAGGCCAACTGACATCAGTACATTGAATGTACGAGTATGAGAGCTGGAAAGCTAAACAACAACTTAAGCTAGAAAGGAGTACAAAGGAACTCTTACCTTGGCTCTGTTCAACTCATGAATAACCGAACTCAATATAAAGCAATAAGACACATGCAATATATAAAGGTTGTAAAACAGTGTAAACTACTTAGTTCGTTAAGGATAAAACGATAACAAACTCAACTTTACTTATATAAAAGTAATATAACTTTTGTGGGAGATTCTTTAACCGACAACCACCACTATGAGCCCTAGTGATGATATATTGTTTTACCTCACGTTACCCAAGGACCATCATATACCTTGCCGTAATATAGGACCTTACTTTACTTAGTAGATCCACTAGCTTAATCTTACGTGATCATCTAAAAATAATGACCTATCAAGTCCCATGTTGGCTACATAGTTCTTATGGAGAGTTGAGTTACTATGAACTGACTTCCCCAATTCGGTGCTTAATACTACTCCCAAAAATACTTTGTCTGATAAGTGTTTTAAACACGAACTTCTTTCTTTTAGTTTGAGAGAATTGCTCAAAACTTAGCCTAAAAGCTCTTGAAAACTCTTTCTAAAAAGAACATATCAAAACCATATTTTAATATGATCATTGATGACTCGGGAAAGTCATATTGCATAAACATTGATGGTATATCTATAGACCATACTGTTTAAACATTGACGGCATACTCAATTGTCATACTAATCGTGTTTTAGAAACTCTTTCGCAAAACTCATCTTTTTCTTAAAAAGAGATGGTACTCAAACTGCTCAAAACTCTTTTGGAAATCTCAGTTTCCTTTCATCTTAAATGTGAAAACATTTATAAACTTCTTTGGGAATACTTAGTTCCCTAATAACTTTTGAGAAATGAACTTGACTCTTTACTCTTGGCTTAACTTGAAACTCTATGCTCTTTACTCAACTTGAAACTCTATACTTAACTGGATACTCTATACTTAACTTGGAACTCTAGGCTTAAAATGAAGTTAAAACGTTCAATGAAGACTCTTGGAAAACCTTAAAGACTTGCTTTGACTTACTTAACTTCTAAGCTTGACTCTAATTTCACTTGACTCTTGACTTCTAACCCACTTGACTTGATCCTAACTCGCCTTGAATTGGATTATGGATTCAAGGTATATGATCACATGCTTATGGATGAGTTCTAGACGTTTAGACGTACCTTAGAGTATTGGAAACAATTATAAAACATAGGTATATTACCAAGGAACATGTATGAAAAAATGGGAAATGAAAGGTAAAGGGAAGGATTGGAGTCCTTGGCGCTCTAAGAGGCGCAGAGCGCCAGCCCTCAAACTTCAGAGGGGCCTGCTGGGCGTTCTGCCAGGCGCTCTGCCCAAGGGGAAAGTTCAGCGTCCCTTTTTGGGGTGCGCTGGCTAGCGCGACACCCCAGCCCTTTTCCCCCAAAAATTCGACTTTTTCCCCTTGTTTCTTTCCAACTCTAAATCCTCTCAACCTCAAAGGTTCCAGCAGCAAACACTTAGAATCATAAAGACCCTTAATATACAATAGATTCAACTCAAAATCACAACCGGAAACATGTACTAAACCAACAAGAAACTTCAACAACACAACCACAAGAATTCAACAACACAACAAATCTTTCTCGGAATTAAAAACGAGTTTGGCGTGTGGGGGAAAGAACCAACCCAACACTATGATCTCACATACCTAGTAGGGATCACCCCCGACGATATCCACGACGATCTTGACGAAGTCCTTGCTTCTTCTTCTCTTTCTCCTCTTCTTTCTCTCTTCTCTCCAAAACCCTAACTCTCACTTTTAAAAAGGGAAAACTGATTTAAAATCAGTCTAAAACCTTAATATAACCAAAAGAAATGGTTAGGGAAAAGAACAATATACCCTTAAAGTTTCCAGACGGACTTCGCTGCCAACTGCCCAACTTCCAAAGGGGATAACTCACTCATACGAACTCGGAATCGAGCAAACTCGGCGGCGTTGGAAATATCATTCCAAAAGTTTTCCAGATATAACTGGAAATTCACCTAACTCATTCTGATCTAGGAGTTATAACTGTTCAAAATTGACCAAAAACTCACTTTTTTTCCATACTTGGCTAAATTTCAGATTTTTAATTCTTTCCAAAAATGATTATTTCCAATTCTAAGCTTCTTCATAGATATTTCAAATTGTCGGATGTTACATCACAGTTCAACAATCAACAAGTATTATGTTAATCAATCATGAGTATCAAGTATGCCAATCACAATCATCAAATATCTCAATCACAAGTATCAAATATGTCAATCACAAGCATCAAGTTCCTCAAATCACAACAATCAAGCACTTGCCGAAACCATTTCCCTTCGGTGTAATATCAATCGCCGAAACCATTTTTCATCGGCACAATACCACTCGCTGGAACCATTTCTCATCGACTTTGTATGCTGTCACTTACCATAATCATTTATCATCGGCATAATCACCACATGTCTTACCACAACGTTGTTAAGTCAATGCAAATAGGCAATTACATACCATAAGGAAGAGACGATAAGGTCAAACATTTCAAATCCACAATAATGCCATCAAAGTATTTCATCAATCAACAAATTAGGATCAACATCAAGACCATTCACAAAAGACAATTACTAGCACGTTGCCTTTTTCATTTAATCCCCTTTTCAATCATTAAGATCAATTAATTAGAGTAATTGAAATCATCACCTCATTCTTATTACTCCCAACACACACAATGAAGGGAAATACAAGATTCTACAAGTTTTACAAGATTTAGAAGTTCATTTGCCTTAATTCGATCAAAAGTCAATCTGAGACTTGAGCTTTTCCTTTCCGAACGATATCCAAAGCCACACATTCTAATCCAACATGTAACCAAAATAAGATTCCAGAAATAACAACAATCATATCATACACTTTGAGAAATGGATCAAATCAACTCAAAAACACAATTCCGAAAAAGAGGGTTGAATTCAAAAATCATTACTTGAATACATTACCCAAGCCATTTGGAAACTAATGGTGAAAACCATTTCGATAAAGG
Source organism: Solanum stenotomum (assembly GCF_019186545.1). Classification (NCBI taxonomy): domain Eukaryota; kingdom Viridiplantae; phylum Streptophyta; class Magnoliopsida; order Solanales; family Solanaceae; genus Solanum; species Solanum stenotomum. Next base: position 11,216,785 of record NC_064293.1, read on the forward strand.
ATTTGAAACCAGTTCACAATCAACATTTTACTTCAAAAATCCAAGTTCTTGAAAATCCCCAATTCATCATTTCAAAACAATAATTTTAAACACTCATAATCATAAATAATAATGGGTAAATGAGATTTAAGATAATGAATCGTTACACAAATATTTCTTCTCAAAACCCTTGTTCAAATCGTCACATTAGAGCTCCCAAAACTCAAAAATGGAGAAATGAAGATGAAACCACGAAATTTGGAATACAGTTTAGTCCAGGGGTCCTCCGGGAACGCGAATACCTACTCATTTAAGTGTTATGCGAATGCGGTGGTCAAACCCCCTACCCTCCGTGAACGCGGAGGTAAACAAACACCACCAACAACAAAAAAACATAGAAGGCACAAAATTCACCGAAAGAACTCTTGAAATTTATTTGGAATCTTGTACACACAAATCAAATATGTTGCCTGACTAAATTCGGTGTTCCGGACTAAATGAAATCATTACAACACGAATTTGAGGTCTTCTTGACTCGGAATTCATGAAAGTCACAAGAAACGAACATAACGCCTAAAAAGGCCAAATCAAGCATGGGACCTCTGAAAATTCAATCAAGACCTCCTCTAGACCTAAATTATCCCCCAAATCCAACAAAACTATCGGAAATCCAATCCAAGCATCTGAAACTCGAATACTAACCAAAGTTAACCCAAAGGCTAAAATTCCATAAACTTTCAACCAAGGACCTCAATTTCACGAAAAGACTCTGAATCTAGAACCGAAAACTCTCGTAGACCAATTTTAGTATTCTAGGACTAATTGAATCGATGAAATTCTATTTTGAGACTCGGAACTCCAAAAGACACATAAAACTATTTTTTATCAACTTTAGCCTTTCGAACTTCCAAAATTCCCCTAATTCATAACTTTTCACTCAAAACTCGAAACTAAAATTCAAAAACCAATTAGAAATGACTCGGGGTCAAAATAAGAAGGGGTAAAACGATAATTTTACGAAAAAAATCCAAAAATAACCTTCCGGATCAATACATATTATATGAAGAGGTAATATATATAATATCTAATAAGAATATTTATATCTAATAAGGGTAATAGAATATTGACGTATGTGTAAACAAAATATTATTGGAGCAGAGTTTTAATGGATGATAAGATGGTCATTCAGCTTTAATGAATATTCTAATATTTCAACTTTTAACTTTAAGGACTTTTGGCTTCTAGTATAATATAATATAATAAATCATAGTATTTTAAATAAAACTCTTACAATATTTCTAATTATTTTCATCGCCTTAACTTTTCTAGTTCGTTGACATGTGAATTCATAATAAATGTTATCATATTAGTTCAATGTCTATTAAATGGTTATTCAATAACATTTTTAACATGATCTTTAAACTGAATAAGTATCATAACAAAATAAATAATTAATTTTTTTTGAATGCAATGAGTACCTCAAACAATCCGATATGACAAAAATAATTAAGTGGGCACAAGTTTTCCCACCTTAAAAATCTCTAATTACATATTCTTATTATAATAAAGAATTTTCAAGTAATAATATTATTAATATAATCTTTAAAGTTGATAAGTGTCATGACTGATCAAACAATTAATTTTTTTTTATAATGGAATAAGTGTTTCAAAAAAAATGATACAACAAAAAACTTTAGTGGGCACAAGCTTTCTTATCTTCAATAGCCTATAATTAAAATTATGAGAATTAACAAACATTACTAGTATATTATATATGTAAAACAAAGCTACAGTAAAGCCTCACTAAATATATAGGTGGGATCATGAAATATTATTATTTTATAAAGGTATTATTTAATTGTAAATTAATATTTATTGATTTAAATAGTGTTTTGTGAAAACGTCATTCATAAACTTGACATGATGATTAATGATCGCCGTTACCGCAAGAAAATTGACGTTAATAACTTTTGGAGTTACCCGAATAAAAGTGATACATGTTCAGATGCTCGTTACTTAGAAGATCCTCCATTGCATGATATTCAATTGCATGAAAAAAGTATTGATGATCCTCCATCTTTTTGTTTGGATCTAACACAATAATTGGAAGACATTGCAAGGTAAATTACGAAATCCATATATGTTGATCAGATCAGATCAAACGAAGAATATAGATCCAAGCTTAGAAACGACCAACAAATGCAAAAGGTAGAACTCTAAAAAGAAGAGGAAATTGCTTCTACTCGCAATGAGTCCAAAACAAATGATGATGTCGTTCCTGGTTCAATGGAACAAAACGAAACTGAACGATCCAAGATATTTATATAAACCCTATTTGTATATATTAATGTGAATATATTTCGTTACTATATTGTACTTATCTATACGTATTTGTGTACATATAAAATTTCATTAGTGTTGTTTGGTTCTATATTTTTATTTTCCTGTACTACCTTATATGGATCCATTGTATAATTTCCAACATTTATGTATAACTGCTTATTTATTTCTGTTGAGCCGTCTATATTGCACTAGGTTTTGCCCACATTCATTTATTTATTCCTCTACAATTTATATTTTATTATTTTCTATTTATTTAGTTACTTCGTTTTCTTTTCTCTAATAGATTAATACACCATTTTTTAATTTTGTTTTCTAGATTCAATAGACTAAAATAAAAATGATAATTAAAAAAAATACTTACTATATATAGTTACTGGAGTAGTGTGACAAAATCACAACCCTTCCATAAAGTCTTAACTCATCCCAAAAGTCACATCTTTTAGAAAAGTCACATCATTTTTCATTCACAATCCAACAACTGTTCTTGATTCAATCAATGGGGAATCCCTTCAAACTTAAATACAGTGATCTCCCTGTTCATTATTGCATTCGTTGTTTCTTCTGCATGGCAAACTCGAGTTGCATTCATCAAGGATTTTATTAGCTTGAATGGATTCTCACCAAAAAAAAAATTGAGAACATTTTCTATGAAAACAAGTTTCTTAAAAATGAGGAAAATGACTTCCCTAGTGAAAGCAGGGAAAACAAGTTCTAAGTGTCATTCCACATTGATTATGTCTTCATAGTCCTCCAACACATCTCATCTTCACCCGCAAGCCCACCACCCCTTACCCCTTGCATTTTAAATACCTATTACACCCTTAGTTTGAAGTGGAAGACAAAATTATTGCTTCAAAAATGTAGGTAGTGCATGAACGGAAAATGACTAATAATATCCTCGAGCAATGTGGTTTAAAGACACCCTTTACATATGCATTGTTTATATATATTTGAGATAACAATTAAACAGATCAATTTAATAGCATGTAAGGAAAATGCAGAGTGTGAAACTCTTTCAAGTTATTTGTAGTTTGATGTTGTCACCTGAGTTTTTCCGGCCTTCATTCTTTCGATAACGGGCGGGCGAACTAAGCTTTCTTGCCGCAAGATGTCAATCGTCAAAGTTAAAGTCAATAACTTCTGAATATCTAAAACCTCATGAAAATACTTTTTTGATGAATTAAGTGAAGTAGAATATGTCATGACTTTACTAGATCTAAAACAAACCAAAATTCCACCATATGAAAGAGGGTACTGGAAAGAGCATATAATCATTATCCACAAAAGGATCATGAGGATACTCGATCGATAGTTAACATCTTTGTCCAAATTTTTTAAACCCAAACATCCATATGAGTTACCATATTATCACAACAGAAAAATCACTTCCAGACATGAGTCGAAGAATCAAAGAAAAATGACCTATTCCATGGGAGGGCAGCTCCACCTTTCCCCATTTCTCATCAGCCAAATCAAAAGAAATGATGTTCCCGTCTTTATACATACTAATAAGTACATATCAAGGCCATGAGCAGGGGCGTATACAGGAGGGGGTCATCGGGTTCACGTGAACCCATGGTCCCCTCCCAAAATCATATATAGTAGTGTTATATTTTTTAAAAATATTTAAATATAGATGCGTGAACCCAGACTCGAAGTATCATGTAATGTAGTACGATGATGATTGGGTGCACCTCTTTGGGTGAGCTTAGAAATTTGAATCTTTTATCTATCTTGTTTTAGTTTTCTTTCTAAGATTTTGTAACTGGTTTGGATAAATAAAAGTTAATTTTGGATCTATNAAGAAAAATGACCTATTCCATGGGAGGGCAGCTCCACCTTTCCCCATTTCTCATCTGCCAAATCAAAAGAAATGATGTTCCCGTCTTTATACATACTAAGTACATATCAAGGCCATGAGTAACCCAATAAAGTTTCCCATATCACAAACTTACCTGACATATTTAGTAGCTTCTTATTCGGACATTCATCAACACATTTCCAAGAATAAACTATATATATATTTTGATCTCAACTCGATCCCGACTGCTATATTTAAAAAAAAATAGCCTCATCACGTAACTCATCATATCGAAAACCATATAAAAGTCAACAGTCTTTCCTCTTTAATGTAGGTTTAGAATCAGGCAATTTTTTTGTACTTTGTCATATTCCTCAATAGCAAGAATATAAATCAATCCATTGACAGAAACTACAATCGAAAAACGATTTTGCAATTTCTTGTAGGAGTGATCCAATTCAAATGCCTAAGTTATTGACTCATAAAGTAAAGAACTAACGGAAGACCATTTTTAGCTGCACGATGATTCATCATAATTCATAAGCAAATGTCGGGTGTAATCCTTGTTATTAATTATTAGTGGATAAGCTGAGATGGGTATTGATAAATTCAGGGCTAGAGATCAAAGTAAGTCAAGATTTGAAACACACCTAAATTTCAAGAGGGATTTCACTAGTAGCCTTGACAGAATTTTAATAATGAGTTTTGCTGGCAACATATGGATTGTCGTCAAGATTGAATTTTGCATTGAAGTTGAAGGAAATTATATTGAGAATAGATCCATTTGGGTTGCAGAAACTTGAGCTCTTCAAGTTCAATTTTTGCTATGAAAAGTTTTGTACCAGTAAACAGTTAAACATCTTGTGTTTGTGCTTAACCTATTACTTCACATCTAAATTATCCTTTATTGAGTTTCATAACTAAATTAAACTAGTTAAAACGTGAATTTCTTACTTGAGTTATGACTTAATAGTTAGCCAAACATATCTAAACGTTTTATCAATAAAATTTTAATCCACCTAATATATATAATGACTTTATTTATTGACATATTAATTTTTTAAATATATTTTTAATTGAATTCTTTAAAATCTTAAACTTTCCTTTTTCAAGTCGGAGATATCACCATCATAACAGAGATGAAACCCTGACTAAGAAGATGGTGAATATATCCCCATTGGGATAAATTAATTTATATGATGATAGTTTAACTTTAACTTAATATTAATTTATTTAGATTTTCTACCATGAAATTATTTTTCCACATAGAGTGTTGTGTGACAAAACTCTTAAACAAAAGAGAAAGTTTACACATATCATGAGAAATTAATTGAGTTATGTTTTGCTAACTATTAAGTGATAACTTGAATAGAAACTCCTTTTTTAATCAAAGACCCCTGGCCACTTTATAAATAAAATAATATGTACAATCAGGTGACCCAAATAGCCAACTCAAGCCTTCACTAATGAAACTAAAAAAATTGAGATAATTACGTATGTTTTTTTTACTCTTTAACTTCAATTTATAAAAAAGAATTGCCAGATAATACTTTAACTTTAAAATATTTATTTTATCTTTAAATGAAATTATTTATAATTATATAAATAATTATTATTTATTTTAAACACAAGCTTGGAATAGAGGGGATAGTAATTTCTTTGCTAAATTTCCTATCAAATCAAACTATATTACATAAATTAAACAAACAAAATAATAATCATTTTGGGTAAAAAAGTCAACCCTATGTATGAGTTGTTACAACAACAATAATAATAGGGAAAATTGTATAAAATAGCAAACTATTAATTCAAATTAAATGTTATAGCCATAGTTTATTTTAATTGTAATTCGCAGCAAGCATCCCTTTTTTTGCCATTTGATTCGGTATACAATTAGTCATTTTATACATTTCGATATAAAATGTATAAAATGCGTTTGTGTTTGTATAAAGCGGGAGAAAAATGTATATATAAATACAAATACATATATTTTCGTCCTATACACTTATAATCAGTGATGGCTCTACAGCTTTGAAAAAAAGGCAACTGCCTTAGGCCCCAAAATTTGAGGGGCCTATTTTTTAAAAATACAATAAGTTATACATATTTTTTTAAAAAAATATCGCATATAATTTGTAGAAAATATAATTTTTTCATAAAAGAGCAAGGAAATAATAGAAGTTTGATAAATTATGAATACTATGTCTCAAGAAAGATTAAATAATTGACTATAATAAATTTCATAAAAAATATATATTCGAATTTAAGGCCTCCATTCGAATTTTGCTTTAGGCCACCAATTTATTAGAGCCGCCCCTGCTTATAATTATACAAATACAGATTTTTTTATACAAATTACAATGTATAAATGAATTTATACAAAAGTGAACAATTTGTATGAAATTGGATGTTTGTAGCGAATTATACAAATCAAAAGCTCTATAGCAAACATAAAATTTGATATGGAGCGCAATTATGCAAACTATAGTTATAGCATACAAATATGATTTTTATGTTTGCTATATGTGAAAATTGCTCATTAAAATATACTAATGAAATCCACAAGTGAAATTTGGGTAGGATAAAAATTATACAAATCTTATTACAACGAAAAGTTATTTCGAAATTCGAATGACCATCAACTCAAGTGCAATGAACGTGGATCGTATGCATGGCTTGTTACAATACCTAGGTATCAATTCTATAAGGACATAAGTAAATCCGTAAGCATGCAGTCAAAAATTTCAACACAAGGAGGGAAAATAAAAGATCCTCCCGCCTTCCCTTAAAACCTAATAAACATAAAAAAACCTCCAGAGAAGACAAATTTCTTGAAACCCAAATGGAATCTAAGAGAAATGGAGCTTCCAATCTACCCCCAAAGCCAAAAAAACTCCATAACTTTGCTCAATTGCCTTCCACTTCAGTTAAAGATTTATGTTGAGTTTTTGTCTACCTAAGTATAATCTTAAGGACTGTTCTGCTAGTTCTTTGATTTATGACTCTGTTGCTGAGGCATTATATTTGGAGTACCCTACGAAAGAAATCCGTAGATCTGTTGAGATTGTGGGTTCTGTCAATGGGTTAATATGTCTTGTCATTGCAAAAAAATATTTTCTTATCTGGAATCCATCAATTAGGAAGTTCAAGAAATTGCCTGAATGTAGAGATGAGTTGTGCTTTGGTCACCGTTCCATGTATGGTTTTGTATATGATGAGGTTCATGGGGATTATAAGGTAGTGGCAGGGTTTAATAATGAGGGTTATGGCTATTCATTTCTTGTTAAGGTTAAAATGTATAGTCTGAATAGTGATTCTTGGACAAGTTTAGAGGATTTTGAGAGTGGGGTGCTAGGAACTAAGTCGGGTGTGTTTGTGAACGGGAAACTTCATTGGGCTAATAGTGTTTATCGTCGGTCTGGTTGGGATATCATTTCTGTTGATTTGGCTGATAGGGAGCTACCTTACTATGGAGAAGGAGATTTTGGTTGGACGCTGGGAGTTTTGGGAACTGATCTTTCAGTGTTTTCTAATTATCGAAGAATTCAGGCTGACGTGTGGGTTTTGAAGGAGTATGGGGTTAAAGAATCTTGGATAAAGATGTTTACCATTGATATTCCTTGTGATCCTAGGATGGGTTATAAGTTTTGTCAATTCTTTTGCGTGTCAAATAAAGGTGAAGTTTTGTTTCATTTTGGCTTTACTTTCATGATTTATAATGCAAAGGATCACTCAATCACCCATCGAAGCCCTCATCTAGAGGTTACTGGCTATGATTATGAGGCAAGCATCTACATAGAAAGCCTAGTTTGGCCTTTTGTTCAACGGAAGGAATCAAGGATGCAACAACGGAGGAGATTGAAATAGCTCTGATGAAGACAATTGTGTGATTAATAATAAGACTTCTCTGTATATTCCTCAAGTGTTGTTATGCTCTGTTTTACTTTCAAATATAGAACAAGATATTATATATTATGCCTGTCTTTGAACCATAGCCTCATGGATGCCTTGTTAGTGTTTTTTTTTGCTTCATGGGGACAACAATATTTTTGGAAGAATAGTTATTTGGTTTAAGTGCTTGATGTCTTCATCGTCAACCTCATAGATTAATTTCTTATTTTCTTCTGCACTAGTTTGGAGTTTTTTCTTTATGACTATCTTCTCATTCCTTCACTTATTTGGTCAGTCAAAGACTGAATCAACTTCCACTCTGGCAGTAACGTTGTTGAGATCTTCATCAAAAAGTAACGTTGAGATAAGCAATGTCACATTGCATGGTTAAGCATTGCAGGAAGTGACTTTAGCTGTTGTGGTCATGAGAATGCGGCGGGGTACCAAAGGATAGGGTAAATTAGGAGAAGATACTGGAATGTGATTTATTTAAGAAGGTCCCCTCTAGTCTAATTAGATGCGAATACAATTTTTGTCATTTTTGTTACTTTGAACATCAATTCTTCATACAATAGTAAATTCTTTTATCATGTTCACAGTATCTAAACTTGACTTTAAAAAAATGAACTTCTCTATGTTCTGTGATATATTTTACAATATTAAAGTTCAAATATGTGCGAGGTTATTTATCACCAAGTGAGATAAAAGCCTGGCTTAAAAAAATTCTAAGTTCAAACATCCACTTGTTATTCTATAACCAACCTATAATGAAGCATCTAAAAATTGATCAAAGTCAATTAGCCAAGCTATAAGAAGAAAATTAGCCAGTCCTTGAAAGAAAACAATGCCAAGAATTTGATAGACTTGCATATCAGCTTAATTGAGGTTCAATTTGTTGATTTGTGTCCTTTGTGATCCATTAAATTGAGATAACTTATTGCTGTGCATTAGTGAAATGATATGAAGGAGAAAGGGAATGAAGCCAAAATGTGTAATTTCTTTGTGAGTTAGATTTACTGGAGCTAGAGAAGAGGGGATGGTTTCTACATAATATCCAGCTCTAAATCAACTAATTTTACCCATTTTTGTAGCATAAAGTATTGGACAAGAATGAGTGATGCTTGTAATTTATTCTTTGCATTTTTATTCTTTTTGGTATTTATAGTAGACCATGTATACTGCTTAAGTTGCACCATGGTCCATCTTAGATATCAGATATGTTAACAGTACATTCCATGGCAGGTGAAATGCGACAATAACACCTAGGTGTAGCTCTTGCTAGGGTTATTGTTTGATATAGGGGGCTTCCCAATAATCTTATTTAGGTTATAACTTAATAGGGGAAAAGGCGGAAACACAAGAATTATGGAGCATCCTTAAGGTTTGACATAGTGTTCACTGTAGGTATTTTACCTTGTTGCTAATAACAAATCTCTTATTTTCTTCAGCATTAGTTTGGAGTTGTCTGTGCTGCTAATACCTAGCTGTAATTTTTCTTTTAGACTATCTTCTCATTCTTCGACTTATTGGTCAATCAAAGTCAGAATCGACCTATTGAGTTTAGTGTGGTAAATTTCATGGGTAAAGCATTTTAGGATGCAAATTTAACTATTGTTGTCATGATAGTGTGGAGGGGTATCAAAAGACAGGGTAATGTAGGAGAAAATGATGCGGGGATGAGCTTTATTTAAGAGGACACTGGCTATTGTAAAGTAAACGGATTTTTCCATCTGTGATTCCTAACAGATTTTTTTCCTTCCTACAATAGTGAATTCTTTATCATGTTGGAGTATCTATAATCAGACTTCCTTTTTTAAAACAAAAGTGTTGTACATTCTGTTCATCTTTCACATATTTAAGTAAAAATATGTGTGATGCTCATGTATCAGTAATTGAGAGATGCAAACCTTAGTTTAAAGCATTTCTAATCAACACTTGTTGTGCAATCAACAATCTATCATGGTACTTTGAAAACAAACCAAGTCATTGTAGCCAAGCTATAATGGGGAAAAATTAGCTAATCCTTGTAACAATGTCAAGAATTCAATAGACATGCATTGAGTTATACTGTGATTTAATTTGTTGATTTACGTCCTTGTGGATCAGTAATTGAGAAAGCAAGAGAGAAATGTAGTGAAGGCCAAGCAACTTATTGGCCTGTGATGTGTGTTCAGATTCTTAACGAATTAGATTTACTGGAGCTTGATGGGTTAAGTAGGTTGCTTTAACCCAACTGGTTACCCTTTTATTGGTAGCATAATATGTAGGATCAGCATGACAACCGCTTGATGTTGCATCATTTTTCATCTAGACACCAAATTAGTGAACAACGCCATGTTTGTTTTGTGTCCATTGCTTAGAAGTTGAATGGAAGCAACTTTGACAATGGAACTCAGCTCTTTGCTTAAATAACACATTCAGTTTCTAATGAAAGTGACGTTTGCGTGTGAATTGTTAACTGATATGTACTATTGAACTTTCAGGACGTGAATGCTGATGTTAGGAACAACTACTCTACTACTACTTGTCTGAAAGGATTGCAATGAGGAAGGATGGCTTTTCTCTGTTTTTACTGTTTCTTGTTTTTGGGTCCTAACGTTATTTCCCTGTGCGTAGAGCAAGACTTCACATACGCTGGCTAGCTAATTGCATATCACATTTTGTTGGTTCCTTGTCATTTTGTTGCTATAAATTATGATAACGTACTTGAAATGAAATGAGACTAGCATTATTATTCCAATGAAGCTTCTTTTTTACAAACTTACCCATTTCATAGAATGACACCTCACTGGGAAGTCATCGTTACTTCTCCAAGAATCAATCTTTAAACTATCATGTCTGTGAATACAAAGAAAAAATATATAAACGTGCCCTATACTTTGACTTCAATTGACATCTATGTCTTCCAACTTACAAGTAGACATATGTCTGTATTGATTTGTTATTCTATTGAAGAAAGATATTTCACTACTAAAAAATTGTCAAAAAACGACAGCCAAAAGCGACGGACTGCATCGCTTTTTTGGTCAAAATCGACGGAAAAGCGATGCAGTCACTTCTGTCGCTTTTTAGCTCGACGCTTTTCAAAAAGCAACGGACTGCGTCGCTTTTAGAGACGGACTGTGTCTCTTTTAGCAACGGACTGAGTCGCTTTTTTACTTCTTTTTTTTTTGAATTTTTTTTAAAAAAGCGACGGACTGCGTCGCTTTATTTTAATTTTCATTTTTTTTAATTTCTAAAGGGCGACACAGTCCGTCGCTTTTCTGGAAATTTATTTTTTGAAAATCCCAGAAAAGCGACGGATAAAAGGACACTGTCCGTCGCTTTTCTGGAAATTTTATTTTTAAAAACTTAAAAAAGCGACGGACTAAACCACGATGTCCGTCGCTTTTCTGCAATATTTTTGACAGTAGCAGCTCACAGCTTCTGCTGCTCACCTGCAAATGTAATTTAATTCAATTCTACACTATTCAGCCCAATCAAACACACACAATTATAAACAATCTAAACAAAACATAAAACAACAAACTTAAAATAACATTCAAAAGTATCTAAATCATAAATTAAAGACTTATAAAGTCTTTTAAAATTCGTTTTAAAATTTCAAAAAGTTCATAAATGTCCAGAGATCTACATAATTATCCTCATCACTCTCGTCGTCGGTGTCATCGGGAGCCGAAGTAGTAGGTCGACGAGCAAGGTTCATCACTTGTTCTTTGATTTGCTGAACAGTCTCACTCACGCTTTGTTGTTCAGCTACTCTTTTCTGCTCCGACTCTGCTAATGCCGCTGTAAGTTTAGCTATTTGATCCGACATAGCAGCAATCTGAACACCGTCAAGTGCCTCAGCTTGACGTGACGATCCAATACCTTCTAAGCCTGACTGAAGGCGTCAAACATCGTTGCGAGAGCCTAGACCATAGCATCTACCCTTGTGTGTCCCCCTTACCACTTTTTCTTTCCAAATCTGAGTGGACAGTTTAGGTGTCAATTGAACCGAACTATCTAGATTCTCAGCAACGTACTTATGAAAGTCATTCTGCATATTAAATATAAGTATTGACATCAATATATATACATATCATAAATATATTCACTATTGATATATATTATTCATATTAAATAACTTACAAAAATTCGTTTGGCCCTTTCCTCCACCCACACATCCGGATCCGACTCATTTTCTTTCTTCCTGACATGAGTCTTTTTGAAAACCTCTAGTTCAATGGGATTGCGTCCCAATTATTTTTCCTATAAATAAAAATTGAAATTTATAACGATATATATGTATCAATGGGAGTCCTAAAACTAGTTTAGTATTGACAAAATCACGTTATTTAATTTAACTTATTTAAGCAGCCTAACAACTTTTTAACTTTAACTAGTTTAGTTTTGACTTAATTCCAACAACTAAATCCATCAACAAAACCACATTATTTAATTTAACTTATTTAAACAACTTAACAACTTTAATTAGTTTAGTTTTGACTTAATTCCAACAACTAAATCCATCAACAAAACCACATTATTAAATTTAACTTATTTAAATAACTTAACTTTAACTAGTTTAGTTTTGACTTAATTCCAACAACTGAATCCATCAACAAAATCGCATTATTTAATTTAACTTATTTAAACAACTTAACAACTTTAACTACTTTAGTTTTGACTTAATACAACACTAAATTCACCAACTAAACCACATTAATTAATTTAACTTATTTAAACAACTTAACAACTTTATAACTTGAACTAGTTTAGTTTTGACTTTATTCCAACAACTAAATCCATCAACAAAACCACATTATTTAATTTAACTTATTTAAACAACTTAACAACTTTAA
>NC_064293.1:11229977-11234024 GCF_019186545.1 Solanum stenotomum
ATGTTTGTTTTGTGTCCATTGCTTAGAAGTTGAATGGAAGCAACTTTGACAATGGAACTCAGCTCTTTGCTTAAATAACACATTCAGTTTCTAATGAAAGTGACGTTTGCGTGTGAATTGTTAACTGATATGTACTATTGAACTTTCAGGACGTGAATGCTGATGTTAGGAACAACTACTCTACTACTACTTGTCTGAAAGGATTGCAATGAGGAAGGATGGCTTTTCTCTGTTTTTACTGTTTCTTGTTTTTGGGTCCTAACGTTATTTCCCTGTGCGTAGAGCAAGACTTCACATACGCTGGCTAGCTAATTGCATATCACATTTTGTTGGTTCCTTGTCATTTTGTTGCTATAAATTATGATAACGTACTTGAAATGAAATGAGACTAGCATTATTATTCCAATGAAGCTTCTTTTTTACAAACTTACCCATTTCATAGAATGACACCTCACTGGGAAGTCATCGTTACTTCTCCAAGAATCAATCTTTAAACTATCATGTCTATGAATACAAAGACATAATATATAAACGTGCCCTATACTTTGACTTCAGTTGACATCTATGTCTTCCAACTTACAAGTAGACATATGTTTGTATTGATTTGTCATTCTATTGAAGAAAGATATTTCACTACTAAAAAATTGTCAAAAAACGATGGCCAAAAGCAACAGACTGCATCGCTTTTTTGGTCAAAATCAACGGAAAAGCGACGCAGTCACTTCCGTCGCTTTTTAGCTCGACGCTTTTCAAAAAGCGACGGACAACGTCATTTTTAAAAAAGCGATGGACTGCGTCGCTTTATTTTAATTTTCATTTTTTTTAATTTCTAAAGGGTGACACAGTCCGTCGCTTTTCTAGAAATTTATTTTTTGAAAATCCCAGAAAAGCGACGGATAAAAGGACACTGTCCGTCGCTTTTCTGGAAATTTTACTTTTAAAAACTTAAAAAAGCAACGGACAAACCACGCTGTCCGTCGCTTTTCTGGGTTTTTAAAAAAATTAAAACCCAAAAAAGCGACGGACTAAACCACGCTGTCCGTCGCTTTTTCTGCAATATTTTTTACAGTAGCAGCTTGCAGCTTCTGTTGCCCACCTGCAAATGCAATTTAATTCAATTCTACATTATTCAGCCCAATCAAACACACACAATTATAAACAATCTAAACAAAACATAAAATAACATTCAAAAGTATCTAAATCATAAATTAAAAGACTTATAAAGTCTTTTAAAATTCGTTTCAAAATTTCAAAAAAGTTCATAAATGTCGAGAGATCTAAACTAGGGAGTGAGATCTACATAATCATCCTCATCACTCTCGTCGTCGGTGTTATCGGGAGCTGAAGTAGTAGGTCGACGAGCGAGGTTCATCACTTGTTCTTTGATTTGCTGAACGGTCTCACTCATGCTTTGTTGTTCAGCTACTCTTTTCCGCTCTGACTCTGCTAGTGCCGCTGTAAGTTTAGCTATTTGATCCGACATAGCAGCAACCTGAACACCATCAAGTGTCTCAGCTTGACGTGACGATCCAATACCTTCTAAGCCTGATTGAAGGCGTCTAACATCGTTGCGAGAGCCTAGACCATAGCATCTACCCTTGTGTGTCCCCCCTACCGCCACTTTTTCTTTCCAAATCTGAGTGGACAGTTCAGGTGTCAATTGAACCGAACTATCTAGATTCTCAGCGACGTACTTATGAAAGTCATTCTGCATATTAAATATAAGTATTGACATCAATATATATACATATCATAAATATATTCACTATTGATACATATTATTCATATTAAATAACTTACAAAAGTTCGTTCGATCCTTTCCTCCACCTACACATCCGGATCCGACTCATTTTCTTTCTTCCTGACATGAGTCTTTTTGAAAACCTCTAGTTCAATGGGAGTGCGTCCCAATTCTTTTTCGTATAAATAAAAACTGAAATTTATAACGATATATATGTATCAATAGGAGTCCTAAAACTAGTTTAGTATTGACAAAACCACATTATTTAATTTAACTTATTTAAACAACTTAACAACTTTTTAACTTGAACTAGTTTAGTTTTGACTTAATTCCAACAACTAAATCCATCAACAAAACCACATTATTTAATTTAACTTATTTAGTAGACGTTTGGTCATGCGATACCATATCACGATATGGTATCGTGAGATGGAATCAACGTTTGGACATGCGATTTTACGCTGATTCCATCTCATGATTCCATATCATGAGAGGTGATACCATATTCTCCAAAAACCATGATATGGAATTACATGGTGATTCCATATCATGATTTGAGATATTTTAATACAATAATTGATCCATTAGTTTATATTTTGTTAAAACAACCCCACATTTATATCTACTAATAATTTGTTTCATATGTAAATAAAATTTATAATCACATCATTACTTTTTAAAATTTATTATTCTCACCAACATATAGTCACTTTAACTCACACCTCACGATTGTGAAACTTTTCAACATTCACTTGAAACAATTAACCGGCATGTTAAAATAGTTGCCGAGGCAATTAGTAAGATAGCACCAACATTTATACAACCAAAAAATATGACTGGTGTACATTCCAAAATTCGACATAATACTCGATTTTGGCCTTGGTTTAAGATAAAATTTCAATTACATTAATAAATTTATTTTATGGCCTTAATAAGTGCACATTTATATTTTATGTGTAAGTTATTAGTATTTAGTTACATATTTCCGCCACATGGTAACTTTAAATTACATCCTTAGAATAAATATTATTTATTTACACAAAACTGTCTCATTTACGTCACATATGCTTTTAGTAATTCTTTATAAAATATTTTTTGGTAGATAAATATTATGTTGTTAATGCTGGTTTCTGAAACACAAAAGGAGTTTTAGTTCCATACAAAGGACTACGTTATCATTTGCAAGATTATCGAGGAAGTGAAAGAGAGCCTCAAAATGCCAAAGAACTATTTAATTATAGGCATTCATCTCTGCGCAATGTGATTGAACGAACTTTTGGAGCTTGAAAAAATAGATTTAGAATACTGAAACAAGGCATGAACCATTATGATATTGATACAGAAGTGAAAATTGGCATAGCTTGTGCAGTGTTACATAATTATTTGCGAAAATACCAAAGTAGTGATGAAATATTTATGGTCTATAAACATGAAGATATAGTTGCAGAGGATATTGACCAACAAATGACTCAAAGTAACAATGTTGGTTCGTCTTCTCGGTCACATGATCGAGAAATGCAAGTTCAACGTGAGGAAATTGTTTGTACTATGTGGGAGGATTATATTAATGACTAGTACACTACAATTTATGTTCAATTTTTTTATTAAATTAAAGTTAGATAAAACAACTACTTAAGTGGAGAACAAATAACTTTGTAATAATTTATTATGTGATTTTATAATTTTTTATTTATTTGATAGGATTGAATTAAAAAATTGGGACTATTTTAATAGTTTTACAACTTGTGGGATTTTTTTGTTTATAAGAAAGTATACAACACAAAAATTTCATATCGCATGTCCAAACAAACATTCAATTTCATTTCATGATTCCATATCATAATATCATATCATGATCCATATCATGATACCATATCGCATGGCCAAACGGACCCTTAAAAAACTTAACAACTTTAACTAGTTTAGTTTTTACTTAATACAACCCTAAATCCACCAACTAAACCACATTAATTAATTTAACTTATTTAAACAACTTAACAACTTTTTAACTTGAACTAATTTAGTTTTGACTTAATACAACCCTAAATCCACCAACTAAACCACATTAATTAATTTAACTTATTTAAACAACTTAACAACTTTTTAACTTGAACTAGTTTAGTTTTGACTTAATTCCAACAACTAAATCCATCAACAAAACCACATTATTTAATTTAACTTATTTAAACAATTTAACAACTTTAACTAGTTTAGTTTTGACTTAATACAACACTAAATCCACCAACTAAACCACATTAATTAATTTAACTTATTTAAACAACTTAACAACTTTTTAACTTGAACTA
>NC_064293.1:11235578-11314680 GCF_019186545.1 Solanum stenotomum
TTCAACTTCAATAATAATTCAAACTAGTCCTAAATTCAAAATTCAAACTAGTCTTAAAATCACAAATTCAAACTAGTCCTAAAATCCCAAAATCTAACTAGTGCTAAAATCCTAAATTCAAACAACTCCTTAAATACCCTAATTCAATCTAATCTTACAATTCCAAAATCAAACTAATTAACTCAAGAAATACCGAATTTCAAACAAATCCTAAGATACCCTAATTCAAACAAACCCCAACATTAAAATTTTCATTTCACAATCAACAAACACAAACTAACAATCAAATAATCCCTAATTCAAACTAACCATCAAAACCCCCCAAATCATTCACTTACTAACTAAAAATCAATCAAACTAACAATCAATAAAAAAAACTAATTCAATACACTAATTAACAAATTCAATACTCAAATTCCAAGTTCTAAGTTCAAGTTCAATTTCTAAGTTCAAGTTCAAGTTCTAATTCTAAGTTCAAGTTCAAGTTCTAATTTCAACATCAAGTTCTAAGTTTAACTTCAAATTCTAAGTTCAAGTTCAATGTCATGCCCCGAGCCTACACCCTGGGCCGGACCGACACTCGGAGATCATTTCTGGCCCCAAGCGAACCCTTGGCCTGACTTTCTTAACTCAGCGGAAACCTAACTTAACAGAAAACTCAATGCAAACGCAAGGTTACAAAATAACTTCACTTATAACATCTAGCCACAATGGCAACTCGAGTCTCAAAATAGGATATTTACATATGTACATACAAAGATGAGAGACTCAAAACTAACTGACTGACTGTCTGTCTATGAAGCCTCTAAAGTACTGAGATGGATGTTGGGACAGACCCCACAACATCCTAATAAAACAAAACTTAAGAATGCAAATTAATCGAGTCCTCCGGAAAGCAATGAGGCTTACCACTGACTCTGAACTGCTCAACTGGATCAACGACGTGCAGGATGCTGATCCGAGGTACCTGTATTTGCATCGTCATAAGATGCAGGCCAACTGGCATCAGTACATTGAATGTACGAGTATGCGAGCTGGAGAACTAAGCAACATAGGCTAGAAGGAAATCTGGAAGAAACTGAATAGCTTACCCGGCTCAACTCAACCTGACTGACTTCTTTCAATATAAGGCAATTTAAAACAAGTGCGATATAGAGAAAGACTGCTTTAAACATGCTATAAACTCTGAGTGTATACAAAGATACAATAAGCCTGAGATGTATATAGAAATACAATGATCTGATGTATATAAAAATACAATAATTTCTGTGTATGAAAATACAATAACTACTGTGGGAGTTTCTCTAACCGACAACCATCACTTAAGAGCTATAAAGATGATACAGCGATCGACCTCACGCTGCCAGAGCATCTTACACCCGGCCAAAGGTATAAGACTTGAACTGCCTAATGGATCCACTAGTCTATCTGGAAAAGGATTCATCTAAAAAGTATGATCCTTTTCTACCCATGGTGGCTAACATGATTCTATGGGGGTTGTGGGTTCTTTGAACGCTCCCCCAATTCGGTGCTCGATACTACTCCCAAAAATGTACTGGCTCTTATGTTTTTAAAACATATGATTTCCTGTTGATTGAGATAATTACTCAAAAACTAGCCCGAAGGCTCTTTGGAAATCTCAGTTTCCAACCTTGTTTAAATGTAAAAACATTTCTTTAAAACTTCTTTGGGAATACATAGTTCCCTAATAACTTTGAGAAATGAACTCAACTTTATGTTCTTGACTTAACTTGAAACTCTATACTCTTTACTCGACTTGAAACTTGAGCCTTAGAATGAAGTTAAAACGTTCAATAAAGACTTGCATGGACTTACTTCTTAACTTGCTTAACTTGACTCTAACTTCACTTGACTTTGATCCAAACTCGCCTCAAATTGAATCATGGATTCAAGGTATATGATCTCATGTTTATAGATGAGTTCGGGAGGTTTAAATGTACATTAGAGTGTTGGAAACAACTAGGAAACATAGGTAAAATACCTAGGAACATGCATGAGAAAGTGTGGAAAGAAAGGGAGAACATGGCGTCCTTGGCGCTCTGCAAGGCGTGGAACGCCAGCCCTGGAAGCTCAGAAGGCACCTGCTGGCGCTCTGCAAGGCGCGGAGCGCCAGCCCTTGAAGCTTAGAAGGAACCTGCTGGCGCTCTGAGAGATGCGCCGCCCCAAGGGCTGGACTTCAGAGTCCCCTTTGGGGGGCGCTGGCAGACGCGATGCGCCAGACCATTCCCCAGAAAACTCGACTTTTATCCCTCTTTTCTTCCACTCTAAACCTCTCTAACCTCAATGGATTCAACCCCAAACACTAAGGATCATAAAATCCCTCAATATACAAGAGATTCAACTCAAATACACAACCAAATCATGTCCCACCACCAACAATAACTTCAACAACACAATCAACAACATCAACAACACAACCCAACAACTTCAACAATATATCCAATCTTTCTCAATAGTAATGAATTTGGTGTGTGGGGGAAAGGATCAACCCACACTAAGAACTCACATACCTTGATAGGGATCACCCCCGACGAAAATCCACGATGATCTTGACGAATCTTTGCTTGATCTCCCCTTTCTCCTCTTCTTCTCCTCTTATTCTCTTCTTCTATTCACTCAAGCCCTAGCTTTCTCTCTTTTAAAATGGGATAAAAATGATCCAAAATCAGCCTAACACACAATATAACCCCAAAAGAAAAACTAGGGAAAAGACCAAAATGCCCTTAAAATTTCCGAACGGATCCCCTGCCAACTGCCCAACTTTAAAAGGTCATAACTCGCTCATACAAACTCGGAATCAAGCAAACTCGGCGGCGTTGGAAAGATCATTCCACGAACTTCGCAACCATAACTGGAAATACTCCTATCTCATCCTGAGCTAGGAGTTATGACTGCTCAAAGTTGGCCAAAAACTCACTTTTCCCATACTTGGCCAAATTTCCAGAAATTTTAAATTCTTTCCAAAAATGAAAATTTCCCATTTCTAAGCCTCTTCAATTATTTCACATTGCCGGATGTTACATTCAAGTTCAAGTTCAAGTTCAAGTTCTAATTTCAAGTTCAAGTTCTAAGTTCAAGTTCAAATTCTAAGTTCAAGTTCAAATTCTAATTTCAAGTTCAAGTTCTAAGTTCAAGTTCTAATTTCAAGTTCTAAGTTCAAGTTCAATTTCTAATTTCAAGTTCAAGTTCTAATTCTAAGTTCAAGTTCTAATTCAAGTTCTAAGTTCAAGTTCAATTTCTAATTTCAAGTTCAAGTTTTAATTCTAAGTTCAAGTTCAAGTTCAAGTTCTAAGTTCAAGTTCTAATTTCAAGTTCAAGTTCTAAGTTCAAGTTCAAGTTCAAGTTCTAAGTTCAAGTTCAAGTTCTAAATTCAAGTTCAAGTTCTAATTTCAAGTTTAAGTTCTAAGTTTAAGTTCAAGTTCTAAGTTCAAGTTCTAATTTCAAGTTCAAGTTCTAAGTTTAACTTCAAGTTCTAAGTTCAAGTTCAAGTTCAAGTTCTAAGTTTAAGTTCACGTTCAAATTCTAAGTTCAACTTCAATAGTAATTCAAACTAGTCCTAAATTCAAAATTCAAACTAGTCTTAAAATCACAATTTCAAACTAGTCCTAAAATCCCAAAATCTAACTAGTGCTAAAATCCTAAATTCAAACAACTCCTTAAATACCCTAATTCAATCTAATCTTACAATTCCAAAATCAAACTAATTAACTCAAGAAATACCGAATTTCAAACAAATCCTAAGATACCCTAATTCAAACAAACCCCAACATTAAAATTTTCATTTCACAATCAACAAACACAAACGAACAATCAAATAATCCCTAATTCAAACTAACCACCAAAAACCCCTAAATCATTCACGTACTAACTAACAATCAATAAAAAAAACTAATTCAATACACTAATTAACAATTCAATACTCAAATTGAATGAAATTAAAAATAATATTATGAAACCCTAACCTTCAATTAAAGGAGAAGGGCAGTGGATCGAGGTCGGGGTCAGTTGGCCGGAGATGTTGTTGCTCTCCTCGCCGGCTGCTGATGTTGATTGCTTGGAGTTCGCTGGCCGGAGCAGTTGAGGGAGAGACAGAGCAGCGAACTTTCGTTGATTGGAGAGACGAGAGGGAGGCGGCGATTTGTCTCGCCGTTCTCGCTGGTGAGAAGAGAAGGGAGGGAGCAAGGATAGAAGAGATGAGAAGAGGAGGGCGACAAGAGGAGGGCGACGGGAGGAGGCTGGCTGCTTGAGAGAGAAGAAAAGAATGAGTTTTCAAAATTAGAGGGTTTGGTCTTTTTTTAGGTCAAAAATAGGAAGGTTAGGTAGATTTAATTTGAGCCATTGGATTAGTTAAGATGAGCGGCTAGGATTTGATCTAGGATTCACTTAAAGGATGGAGGGTTAAGATTTAAACTAATGTTTCAAGATTTGGACAAAAAGGGTTATAATTGCAATGAATGAATGGCTAAAATTGCAACTAAAATTAATATAAGAGGCTATAATTGAAAAATGAAATTGGATTGAGGTGGCTAGAATTGCAATGAATTGAATAAGGAAAAAGCTAGAATTGAAAGGAATTAGATTAGAATGGGCTAAAAATTAAATGATTTCGAGAAAAATTAAAGAAATGCTATCCAATTAAAATACTACAAATATTATAACATTTTATATAATAAAAATCACTTAAATTTTAAAACATTTGAATAAAATAATTATTCCGAGTTTTACTTATAATTTTAAAAATATTTTAATAATATTTACAATAATTTTATAAAGCATGCAAACTAAAATATATAATTTTTAGACAAATCGATTAAAAATTTAAACTCGGAATATTTTTAAAAAAACACGTATTTAACCAAATAGCACTTCCGAAAGGGTTATAGGTCTGTCAAAATTGGATGTCAACATACCGACATCGTGAAGTCAATATTATCTAAATAAAATAATTATTTAAATATACCGACCTCCTTAGGTCGGTATTTATTAATTTATTTTAATATTAACTCACCTTTTGAGGTTGATTTTATTAATTAAAATTACATATACATACATACATACATACATACATATAGGCCAAACACATATACAGCCCCTCAAACTTGCCCTCATTTTTCATTTTGGCACTCCAACTTAGCCTTGTTCCATTTTAACCCTTAAACTCCATTTTTTCTGTACCATTTAAACACTTATACTAATTTTTATGATTTGTTTTTATTTATGTTCTTCAATTGCAATTTCTTATTTTAAAAAAATAGACGTGTGCCTGTTAATTAAAAAAATTAAACATTCGCGAACGAACATAAAAATTTTCAAACAATAATATTATTTTTTGATATTTCTCTGTATTTTTGCATGAAAATAAATTGACGAAAGTTCTTTGATTTTCTTTCTTAAACATTCAATCAAATTAAATAACACTACTTATTTATTTTTTCTTATCATCTAGGCTATCTAAATTTAACGCAAATACTCACTTTTAATTTTTAATATAAATCAATACGAATAAAAAAATCCATCTTCAAAAAAACTCGACTGACTTAGTTAATAACACTACTAAAAAAAGACTCTTGTTCATTGCTAATAACACTACTAAACAATGTTAAAACTCGATTGACTTTGTTAGGTTGTCAGTGATTTTAAAGAAAGAAAACCAACACAATTTCGTCGGTTATTTTTCACACAAAAATACATAACACTCTTAAAAAGAAATTATTATTTTTTAAAAAGAATTATTTTTTGTTAATTTTTAATTTTTTAACTAAAATTAAATGACACATGTCGATTTAAAATAAGAAGTTGCAATTGAAGAATATATATAAAAATAAATAAATCATAAAAATAGTATTTCGTGTTAAAATGGAACATAAAAAATGGAGTTCAAGGGTTAAAATGGAACAAGGCTAAGATAAAGTGCCAAAATGAAAAATGTGGACAAGTTAGAGGGGTTGTATATGTGTTTGGCCATATATATATATATATATATATATATATAATTTAACTACACATCAACAAAAGTTTAATTTAATAAATTTAATTTATCGATCAAGTTAATTTTATAAATTTAAATTATATACCTTCTAATTATATAAATTTAATTTTATTGATCAACAAAAGTTTATCAATATCAAATTTAATATATAAATCTCCTTGAATTGATCATCGGTATTTCTTTAATTGATAATGTATTTCATATCTGAATCACTAGTATATAAGACTTGATTTGTTAAACTACTCGAGGAATATATATATAATTAATCAACGTATTTCATACTCCGATGAAGTATCCTTTACATGTCATCATAATTAGGAGGTGATCACTACACTTGACATCCATTCAAGATCGAACGTATATAATAATACTATCTCGCATTTCACACTGGAATGGATTATATGTTAGCTCTTCACCTCTACTACTTCATGACATGAAAAATTAAGTTTATGATTAGACGACGGACTTATAGGATTTGTACATTACTTTATAAATATAAGTATAATTATTTCCTAATTCATATCAACGTAGTTTCATACTTTAAATATGGATTATAGATATTTTTTTATTTATTTCACGAATTCTAACATTTTATTTGTAAAAGTATACAAAATTGTTACACTTTTTGAACAATTAATCGTAGGTGTAAAATGAAATTTTAATATTATGCACAATAGCAAAATTATGATTAATAGGAATATTTTAAACGTACCGACCTTCGGATGTCGCTTTTATTAAAAGTAATTAGATATAATAAAAAATACCGACCTCATGAGGTCGGTATCACATTAAATTTTAAGATAAATAAAAAATAATCATGTTAATTAAATAATATTGACATTAGGAGGTTGGTATTTTATATTAAATTATTTTTTAACTTATATAAAAGCGTCATTTGGAGGACGATTTATTTAAAGTTAATTGAAAATATTAATTTATTACATACTATTTAATTTTACCGACATCTGGAAGTCGGTATTATAATTTTTTTTTATTTTTTATTTTACGCAAAATCATTTTCCGGAAGATGATTTAAATAAAGTTAAATCAAAATATTTCTCAATTTTGTTTTTATATGGAGAAATGGGGAAAATCGCGTCTGCTAGTGCAGATATTTTTAAAAAAGCGAAGGACAACGTCTCTACGTCCGTCGCTTTTTTAAAAAAATGTTTGACCAACATTTTGACCAAAAAGCGACAGACTAAGAGACATTGTCCGGCACTTTCTTAAAACATTTGACCAGATATTTTAACCAAGAAGCGACGGACATAAAGATGTTGTCCGTCGTTAATTTAAAAAATAATTAAACAATTAAAATTAATAAAAAGCGACGGACGGCGTGACTTTTTTAAAATTAATAAATAATTATTTTTAATTAAAAGCAACAGATTGCGTCACTATCTATATAAAATAATTAATTAGCAAAAATACACAAAAAAAAGCGACGGACTAAGCGATGCCGTCTGTCGCTTTTAAAAAAAATTTAAAAAAATATATTTTAATTAAAAAGCGACGGACTAAGAGGCGCTGTCCCTCACTTTTTAAAAATGTTTGACTAGATATTTTGACCAAAAAGCGACGGACTAAGAGATGCCGTCCATCGCTTTTTTTAAAAACTAATTAATAAAATATAATAAATTAAAACGACAGACAGTGTGGTTATTGTTTAATTTATAAATAATTATTTTTAATAAAAAGCGACGGACTAAGAGATGCACTCCGTCGCTTTTTGTAAAACAATTTTAAAAATAATTATTTTAATTAAAAAGCGACGGACGGAATCTCTTAGTCCGTCACTTTTTTGGAGCGACGCTGTCCGTCGCTTTTTCTTCCGTCGTTTTTTAGCAGTTTTTTAGTAGTGTTTGTTTATGTGGGATCCATCAGGAAATTCGAGAAATTGCTCATCTCTAGAGAGCTATGGGTTTCAAATGCATGTCTGATTTTGGATATGATGAGCTTTGTGATGATTATGAAGAAGTGACAGATTTCCGAAATTTGAGTTATGACAATTCACATCTTGTTAATATCAAAATATAGTCTAAATAGTGATGTTGTGCAACAAGTCCAGTATGTTTGAGAAGTGATCTTTGTGTGTTTTGTAACTATAAGAGAATGCATGCCGATGTGTGTGTATGGAAGGAGTATCGTGTTAAGGAGTCTTGAACATATTTACATCAATATTATCTTCCTAATGATCCTGTGGGTGATCAGTTTGTCTATTCTTTTGCATGTGAAATAAACACTACCAAAAAAAGGTCAAAAGCCAAAAAAAGATGTCGGTTTTTTAAAAATATTTTAACTTGTGTTTTTTTAAAACCAAATCGACCTCTGGATGTTGATATTTTGCAAAAATAAATATAGTTGTAGAGTATTATAAATAAGAAAATGGAAAATATTAAACCGACAAGCATCAATGGTCTAGTGATCTTAAACATATTGCCTAATTCAGTGGTGGAGCCAGGAATTTCACAAAGGGTGTCCACTAGTGAGATTCGAACACACGAGCACCACCTCATTCCAAGGAGGTGAAACCATTGGGCTACAATAGCTTGTTGTGTTAAGGGTGTTCAAAATATGTTATTTTAATCATTTCGTGTAATATGTTACTTGTATATACAACATTTTTTTTCTTCGACGAAGGGTGTCCAATTGGACACCCTGATCACGATGTGACTACGCCACTACTGCCTATCATAGTAAGGGAGGGGGGGGGGGGGGGGNTTCAAACTTGAGATGGTGCATTTTATTATTGTGTAGTTTAAAACATCAACCTTAGAGATCGATAATTTTTGAAAAGAAAATAATAAAGATACTGACCTCCGAAAGTTAATTTTTTTTACTCGATCAGATATTCAAAGATTACTAGCTATAAGGGAAACATTTTCATTGAAAGCTTAGTTTGACCCCTTTTTACGAAGGATCCCAAGGATGTAACAACTACGAAGGCTAGAAAAGTTTAAATGAAGACAATCATTTCATTAATAATTTGGTTAGAGTTTTCTATATATTTTTCTCTGGTGTTGTTATATTTTCATTTCAAATATAGAACAAGACATTGCATATATTATGCCTATCGTTGAACTATCCTAGAGATCTTGTTAATTCTGTGTACTGCTCAATTGTAGATTTTATGATCCAGATTCATATCATTATTCACTACATGAAATCAGAGACAAATAATTTATGAGAATTGATATGTGCAACACACGTACACTAAAACTAGTAATCATATAAATAAGAATAGACTTCGAAATTTAACACTAACAGAAGTTTTTGCCACATGAAAAAAATCATATTTTGATTGTTTTGGTGTCACTTTTCTTTTTTTTTCAATTTTTGATGTTGCATAGTTCAAATAACAAATGATTAAAGACACATAATTTAGTTGAATTCGATTTCCTACATATTAGGAAAATAAAAATCCTAAATTTAGGATAATAATTAAATTACTATTTTGTGTAGTATGAAATAAATTTTTAAAGAGTGAAAAAGCAAACTACATTCGCTAAGGTCCTTCCCGTACCCACTTTGCTGCTGGGCTATGTGTTACTATTGGTTTAAGTGGGGTCAAATTAATTATATACAGTGTTTTATTTCAAAAAATAGATTGAATATATATGTATATACAATGTAGCTTTTTGACGAATGAACCCACTTGCAACCAAATAGGTCCGCCCCTGGTGAAGACATTTAACCGCGTTGAATATCATAATATTGTTCATGTTATTATAACTTACTAGCCATGGACACGTGCGCTGCACGTGTGAGCCATGTTAAGTTGTATCATTCTCTCTGGAGAGACATTTGTAAAGCAGTGTTGTTATGAGTTGGTGCATTATTATTGATGTAGTAGAAGTGTACATTGTGTTAATTAGTCTTCTGATGAGTGCATGAGCTATTATTGATCTCGTATAGGAAAAAAGATATAATTTATGTATTTAATAATATGTAGGAACGACAACATGAAGTTAATATGAAGCGTCAAAATAGAAGCATGAAAGTACTGTAAATTATGAATAATGATAATATTAAAACATTAGAATGCAATACAATACCAACAAAGAAAAAACGTAAACAGTAAATCATAAAGAAACAATAGAATAAAGTATGGAGTATCTGTCTTCTTCTTCTTGCTCACGTTTTTAGTGTGTATAATATTGTGTAAAATGTCACCATCTATATATGTGAGATGATTGAGATACTCAAAGAACTATTATGAATATGACATTAATGCATTGAAGAGTATGGGTCGATGAAGAATCCATTATGTTTGCATAGGTGTGTATGTGCCTTCTAAACTTGAGATTTGAAGCAATGTAATGTTGTTAGGACTGTAGGATCTGTAAAGAGTAAATTATCTGTGTTACAATGACCATATATGTATATGGGGTTATCGTACCTAAAACTTCCTTATAGACAATGTTCTTTGTGTATGTCCCATTTTGACGTTTGGGTTGCTCTGTTAGGACAAGTACTTTTGTTGTGGACATAGATATCCCTCCTGAGAGTGCCACGTACAATTGACCATGTGAGAAAACATGTTGGAGCAAATACAAACCAACCTTTTGAATTGTTTGACTTTGTGCTTTATTTATAGTCATTGCAAAGCAAAGGCGTACTGAAAATTGCTTTCGAATGAATTTTAATGGATATCCTTCATTTTCTGGTGGTGATAGTTGAATTCTAGGAAGAAACACATGCTTCGTAGCAAAATGACCACTTGATATTTCGGTATGCAGGACATTTTGGGTGAAGCCTCGGCATATCATTCGGGTGCCATTGCATAAGCCATTTGAAGGGTCTAAATTACTTAGCAGCATGATGGGTGCATTTTCCTTTAATTCTAACATGCATATGTCAAAATCTATCCATATTGATATTTGTTATCGCCTCTTTATGATTGTAATTTGTGATGTATTATCTTCAATACCTATGTGGCAGGAGACCGTTTGGTGTTAAAGTATTTAGATATTCTTCTTGGTAATAGTTGTTGGTGTCATCTTCTGCTGAGTCAAAGCTATTGAATATCTTGCTGCTATGTCTGACTCTGTTAGGAATTTTGGTGTCCCTTGACTTTATCCCACTTCATTGATCACTACGCTATATATACCTTTGGACGAGCCTATAAGAAACAATTGACAAGTGCAACCAATACTTTAATTGAGTATTCATAAAGCCGTTTCTGTTTCTCAAGTATATATATGACGCTTAAAAAATTGTTACCTGCAATAGTGTACACTATCGCTAAACTTCAAAGTAATGCAGGCTAGAAGGATAAGTTCTTATGTTTTGATTGTTTGTGACCAGCACTGTTACTGTCGGGTTTTGGAATTGTTGGTAAATGTCTGGGCGTATCACAGTGAACGACAGATGGTTTACATTAATCCTCACTTAGGTGCGGTGGAAGAGCAGCACTCAGTTGAGCAGCGAAAAGTACTTCAACATGACATTGTTGAAGAGTATGGATGAAGACTTGGCAGAAGCTGCTGATGACAATTACCATCCATATGAAACATGGTTGTGGCCATTAACGGGAGAGATATATTGGCAAGGGATATATGAAAGGGAGAGATACAGGCAAAAAATGGACAAGAAGAGAAAGACAAGAGAGAAACAACAGGACAGAATGAAACACGGATATAAACAAAAGCCAGACTCGAAGAGACCATGCCAGGTATATAATGACTTGCTCCTTCTGACTGGTAGGAATTTTGGTCTCCCTTGTTTTTATCCCACTTCATTGATCACTACACTAAACCTTTCGATGAGCCTCTAAGAAACAATTGACAACTCTAATCAATATTTTAATTGAGGTGATCCTAATTTCAAGGTGGTTAGCTAATTTAAAGTCAATGAAAATATAGACTTGACACAGGTTGGTCTTCATCTGAGAGTTTGTTTAATAGTAAAATACTATGGTAGCAGTAAGAAAACAACCCTTTCATATAAGACCATCTAAAAGCTATCAAGTAAAAGTGATCGAAATGTGCGAGGAAACCAAGGGTGTAAATATATTTTCGATTAACATCAAAACAAAGCAAAAGCAAAGCATCAAGGTCAGGAAAGTAGATTAACCTTAAGAAAGCTCCCTCGTCTATTGTACCCTACATCAAAGTAAAACACCTGCAGTGTTTAAAAACCAGAAAACAACATTTAACAGAAGTTAATGATTAAAAGTAAAAAAAAAAACACTCAAGAAGATAAAAAGGAACTGAAAACTGCATAAACTCCAATATATGTTTTCCATCACAGGCTGTTCATACCATCTTGGATAAAACTTTCTACTTGAGCACTATGCATACTTTCACTTAAATGACAAAACAACAACACTGCACAAATAATGACATAACAGAGAAGAATTCGCAGCATCATTTCCCAAGAAACTATTGATGAATTGCGAGCTTGGGATGGCTCAGCATGGTGATGGAAAACAATACATGGAACTGGACCATTCTAAGGGTTATCATCCTTCTGATCAGAATGTGCACTGGACTCTCTGATTGTCCTCTCCTTCATTTATGATCACAGTTGCCAGACTATTTTGTTCATTATCTAGTTTGATATCTTCAAGGCTGTCTGTTGACAATTGACCGTAACTATTATGCAACAAAAAACAGAGCAGCAAAAAAATTTACATGCTAATGATGTATTTGATTCAGGCACAAAAAAGAGAAACAAATTAATGGACAATAACATGTTGTTGGAGATATTTATATAGATGAGTGAAGTATCTGAAAATGTTTTGAAAGAGCGGATAATTTAAGTAATGGAACTTGAGCGTTGGAGAAGGGAAGGTGGTTACACTGATCGAGGGAGGTTGAACAGCAACTATAGGCCTGTTATAGTGATCGAGGGAGGTTGAAGAGAAACTATACGTTTCTGAAGAATTAAATTAGGGCTGACAGCAAATTTATTTTTTAATAAATTAATATTTAACTAATATTTTTAATAAATTAATATTTAAGTAATACTGTAGGGTTAAAACGGTAAATCAACTTGGGTTAGGAGCTTCCTACTTATAATAATAATAATAATATATATATATATATATGTGTGTGTGTGTGTGTGTGTGTGTGATGATAAGTGAGAAATGGGCTTCTGGTGGACTTAGAACACAATAAGTTCTCAATTTCTCATCTTTTTATTCTCATACTCAAATAAGTTCAAGCAACTTAAATGCACACTCATTTTAGGCGAATTTAAAGGAAAAATAATTGATGGACTGATACTTAATGAACAAGCTAAGTTTAAATCTATTATCAAAAGGAAAATGACCATTTTTTGGAAAAAATTATGTAGAATATTTTTTGGGGTACAATAAGGAAATATTTTCAGAATACAGAGAAAAACATAAAAATGTGATCTTCTCAAATTTTCACAACACAAATGAATTGAAGTTCAAGCAACAACTTAAATGCACACTCAATTTAGGCGAATTTAAAGGAAAATAAATGATCAAGTAATACTTAGAGAACAAGCTATGTTTAAATCTATTACCAAAAAGAAAATGACCATTTTTTGGGAAAAGAATTATATAAAATATCTTTCGAGGGACGATAAGGAAATATTATCATAACACAGAGAAAAAACATCAAATACTTTGTTGTCTTCTTAAATTTCTACAATACAAATGGAATCTAAAGCCTTCAATCTACACCAAAAGTGGAGCAAACACACTAGCCATGCTCCATTTTCTACTTCTTCCGTTCAAGATTCAAACTTTAAATCCAATGATCTTGCTAGTAGAGCTCATCACTGAATTCTCCCTCTTGAAATTCAAGTTTGTATCAAATTCTGACTTCATTTAATCTTTAATCCTGAATTTGTCAAGATCTATCTCCATCGATTTGCTATAATAACAAGTGATTCACCTAAAAACATTAATCTTAAGGACTGTTCCATTCTTTATTTTATGACCATGTTACTAGGACAATTGACTTGGATTATCATGCAAAAATATCCTATGAATCTATTAAGTTGGTGGGTTCCTTCAATGAGTTGATATGTGTTGCCATTGAGGAAAATACATGTTTCTCTGGAATCCGCCAATTAAGAAGCTTAACATTGTCTAGTTCTGAAACCAATATCTTTTACATGTATGATTTTGGATACGATGAACTTCACAATGATTATAAGGCAATGGTAATCTACAAAAATGTGGGTGATTACAATTCACACTACAATGTGGGCAAAATATATATGTAGTTTGAATAATAATTCTTGAAAACGTTTGAATGATTTACAAAATGTGATTCAAATCTATAAATTGGGTATGCTTGTGAATGGGAAGCTTTATTGGGCTATTAATAATAAGCTTTTTGGTTATTATAATGATTGGGTTTTCCTTGTTGTTGACTTGGCTGATGGGAGATGGAAAAAAATGGAGAATCCTTGCTATGGAGAAGTAATGTATTATTTTTCGCTGTACCTCGGTTAGTTAGGAACTGATCATTTTGTCAGTCTACCTTGACTCTAGTATATGTGTGGGTTATGAAGGTATATGGGTTTAAAGAGTTTTGGACAAAGATGTTTAACATAATGTATACAGGGTATCATTCATTTGGTACACCCTTTTGCATGTCAAGTGAAGGTGAATTTTTGTTTGAGAACATATTATTTTTCATGATTTATAATCTAAGTAATGACTCAAAGAGATTTCCAAGAACTCCAACTATGATTACCTTGTTGAGGCAAAGCTCTACGTTGAAAGCTTTGTTTGGCCCTTTTGCGAAACGTACCAGGAATGCAACAACATCAAAGACAACAAAAGCTCAGATGAAGACGATTAATGTGTGCTAAATAATTAGCTAGTAAGAGTTCTCTATACCATTTTCTCAACAACTATTAAATTCTGTTTCTTTTCTCAAATATAAAGCAACAAGACATTGCATATTAGGGACATTAACCTTATCTGCTTCATGAAACAATTTCCTAAGAACAATAATTTTGGCTTAGGTGCTTGGTGTCTTCATCGTCAAATTATTTATATTCTTGAGAAGTATTTTAAGGGCCATGCCATGCCTCTAGATATAGTAAGAACAGAGAGCACAAGGAACGTGGATATCATGGCAGGTGAATTTGCTAATAACACCTAGGCATAGCCCATGATAGGGTTATTGTTTGATACAGTGCACTTCTTCAATAATAATTTAGTAGGGGAAAAGGAGGAACCACAACTATTATGGAACAATGGTTAAGGTCTAACATATTATCTATAATTTTGGTACTTTTCCTTGCTGGTAATAGATAATTTCTTATTTTTGTCCGTACGAAATTTAGTGATTTCCATGTTGGTAATAGCTAACCAAATATTTCCTTTAGGACATCTTCCCTTTGTTTTACTTATCTGGTCAACCAAAGGCTGAATTGTCTTTCACTTTGTCAATAATGTTGACATAACCAATGGTTCCTTGCAAGGATAGAACATTTCTTGAAGCAAATTAAGTTACTTTGATCTTAAGCGGGGTATGGGGTAAAAATATGAATTCTTAGGAGATAGATAATGGGGATAATTTTTCTTAAGAGTAGCCATGTCGCAAATGTCGCTGGTAGGGAAATAGATCTCATCTTTTTACTTAAACAAGGCTTACGATTTCTAATGAAATTGATTTTTGCAGACTTTTGTTCTTGATAAAGTAAATAGTGTTTTCTTAACTGTTATGTACACTTTCAGGAAATGCTGATGTTTGAAACAATGAATCCACTCCTAGCTGATTGCACGGGTAGAAATGAAGAAGGATATACTTTCTTTGGTTTTACTATTCGTTGTAATGTGCTGATGTTATTTCCTTGTATGTAGAACAAGATTTACGTTGATTGCATATCACATTTTATTGGTACCTTTTGAAGTTGGTTGATATAAATTTATGTCAACTGAAAATTTCCATTACAAGACCTGAAATACTTATTTATGAGCTATTCAATGTTCATAGTTTTAGAGCAACTAAGTGATTAGAAAACCAATGTTATCTGATTCTTGAAATGAGAAAACTTTTGCTCTTGATGGGTTTAAAAAAAAAAAACTGTTCACTATTTTCGCTCGAATAACTTTTATTAGCACAAGGAGATCATATTTTTGTAACGTATTCTCATTGCGTAAACTAATTGTCACATAATATTAGAAAGTACTATGTTTCACATAGTTGCATTGGGCTACTCTGTATTGCGTGTTTTCAGAAAATGATTCACTTATTAATGCATTCTAGCAGCTATTTATTACTCGAATCTTTCCTCTTGGGCATTCATGATCTTCAGTTCATGAAACAATTTATTGATATGTTATGTATGCAATGACTGGATTTAATATGTGGACAAGTGATTTTAATGATGAAACTATTTTATTTCAAGAACAAAATCTGAATTTAAATTAGGGAACAAGCTCAAATATGTCATTGAACTTTGAGAAAAGGCTTATTTATGTCATCTGTTAAAAGTTTGGCTCATCTATGTCATTGCCGTTTGAAAAAAGGCTCATCCATGCCAATATTTTTTAACTCCGATTTTGCAAAATACTTTTTACCTCAAACAAAACCCAAACAACTATTAACACTTTTCAATTGGGGTTTTCGATCAAATGTTCTCTTTTTGCTTCTTCTTTCTCAAGAACTCATTAAAAAAAACTCCCAAATTTTCAATTTCTTTAATTTTTCATGAATTCACCTCTAAGCTCAGCCATATCATTTGAGTTCTTGAGGAAGAAGAAGAAAAAATAGTACATTTGAACCAAAATCACAATTGAAAAGTGTTACGTGTTGTTTGTGTTAGAGTATTGCTCTTATTTTCTTACCTTATTTGAATTTAATTTTTCTTTTGAAGGAAAGTCAAAACATTACCATAATTGTTTTTACTTTGTTTTTAAAGAAAAATATAGTTCTCTTCCATATTTGGTTTATTCTTTCCTTAAGAGGAAAATTTTGGAACTCTATAAATTGAAGACCCCTCTTCTCGTACCAAACCAAAATAATATAATTCACGATGTAGTCATTTAAAAAATTTTATTTTATGGGGAAATTATTCTCCCAATAAAGTTTCTTTTTTGTATATTAGTTTTCATATATAGGTCAATTGGCCAAATCATATAATAATATTATATTTTGAGTATAAATTTTTGTCATCTAATTATCACAAAGACCGTTTGCAATTGTAAGCTTACGCATGACGTCTTGATTTCTTTAGAACTGAACAACTTGGGGTCTTTGTTGAGGTAAAAAATAATTTTGCAAAATCGGAGTTAAAAAAATAATGGCATGAATGAGCCTTTTCTCAAACGACAATTATGAAGCTACTAGACTGAAAACTTTAACAGAGACTTGATTTTTCTTGAACACTACCTAAATTATAAATAAGAGGCGCTTTAAAAGAGAGATCATGCGTCCACATATACTTTTAACCACAATGACAATGCATGCAAGAAAATTAGGTTCCAAAAGTCTTAATTAAAACTAAAAATAGTTGAAAGCACATACGCTTTTCAAGTAGAATCATTAAAATCACACAGTTGAAAATTCTTCAAGCAAAGTACTTCAAAATGATCAAATTAAAACAAAGCATGTTTATTTTAAAGGAGCTCTGTGAGGAATTCCCTTCCTCTTGCGCTTCCGCTTCATCTCAGCAATCTTTCCCCATTTTGCTTCCACCTACAAATTCCATCATAACATATGTTATTCGCAAAAATATATATGTGTATTGACAGTGTAAATATATAATAATACCCTATCTGTCTCAATTTAAGTGTCTCGTTACTTTTTTTTTGATGCGTCTCAAAAAGAGGGGGTTTCCCCTATATTTGGTGTAAAGAACTCAAATCCAATATAACAATAACCACTTCTCAACTATATTGCTAAGACTAAAGTTCAATTACAATTCATAAAAGTAAACATAACAACTGAAACAGTAAAACCCCCAAACAAACATATAGAAATATCGAAAGTAAGACTAGAGATTGATTGGAGGAAGAAGGGAGATGAGAAAATACAGACACTTCAGAAGGGAGATGAGGAGAACTAAACTTTCACATAACAATAAGCCTAACCTATCTTTCCAACTTCTCTTCCTTTTAGACTAGTTGCTATTTCGGCATGGATCTCAAATCAACCTTCGTGAAGGTCTTTTGATATTATTACTTCTTCTTGACCCAATAACGGATTTCGTGACATCAAAATCCACGTGGGACTGGTGTTCACTATAAGAAAACTGTGAATTACATGGGGATTTTCTTGGAGATTAGTATGAAAATTCGCAGAAAACTTATTTTCTTGTAAATTTTCATACTAATTCCCAGGAAAATCCCCATGTTATTCACAACTTTCTTGTAGTGGTTGATTCATAACATTTAGTACTTCCTTTGTTCCAATTTATGTGACACACTTTCATTTTTTGTCAATTTTAATAATGATATAATTCTATATTTACAAACAATTTAGCTTTAAAATACTCATTTACCTTTAATGAGAGATTTTTAGCAACACAAACATCTATGAATTGTTTTGGACCATAAATTTCAAGTCTTTCTTTCTTTCTTAAAATTCACGTCAAGTCAAATAATATCACATAAATTGTGACGGAGGGAGTACATTTTTTCAATTTCAACATTCTATTCTCTAGGATTATACAACAACAACATATCTAATGAAATCTAACAAATGAGGTCTGGAGAGAGTAGACTGTACTCAAACCTTACCACTACCTCGTGGAAGTAAAGAGACTGTTTTCGATCAAGCATAATTTCCAGAATTCAATTTCAAAAAAATATTATAAAATAAAATAAAAATCATCGCCAAACAACCACTTAATTTGAAATGGAGGAAGTGATATGTACCTGGCAAGCAATGGAACAAAATTGAAATTGTTCAGGGTCATGCAATCTCCTTTTGCAAGTGAGACAAGTAGGATCTCCAGCAATTAAAGAGCCAGACCCACAATGTGGCAGAGGATTCAAAGCAATTACCCATTTCTTGTTGCATTTGTATGGCTGTACATAGCAAATTATATATATATCTCATCACTAACATATATATGCTAACAATGTAAAAGAAAAAATAATAAAAAAATCTTTGTTAGGCTTTGTGAAGCTTAACTTCAAATGAAAATGTTTGAAGTTATATATGACTAAAGTTCAGATATTTTTGCATGAAGTTAATACAGAAATAGCTGAACTTCATTGATAAGTGCATGAACTTCAGACAAACACAAAAAAAATCAACCATATGTTTCTTAATTAGTTCTAACATGAAAGATTAAACTTTAGCCATTTTGTTCAAGCTCAACTTCACCAAATGGGTAGACTTGCAAATTTTTACCCACAATATGACTTAATTAGTGGGTCCAAACGGAGATGGCTCAAGGATAGAGCCTAGTAAAACACTTGCTTTTAGACAAAGCCCCCCAAAAAATTAATAGTGATTGTATGAATTTATTGTCACTTAAAACAGAAGATTATAATAAAAAGTACAAATTTTATATTTGTATATATAAAAAAGTATCTACTTTTTATCATAAGTATTTTATAACTTTGAATTAAAAATCTCATTTTTATATTAATAAAAATAATGTCTTTACAATAACATTCAAAATAATACCGTATAAACAAATGACTAACATCTCATCAACTAATATTTAATTCTCACTCAAATGTTCAAATAAATTAATGTCCAGAGCATCAATTCATAATCAATATAATCTCTTTTCATTTCTAGTTGTAACGGTCTATATCAATTTAAATTTACCTGAATTAATTTGCAGTTAATATACTTCTCCATCTGCTGAAGAGGAACAACGTCTTTGTAAACATGTCGATAAATCTTTAGCTGGTCATGATTGTTGTGTTTGTTTGTAGAGATGCAATGCCTGCATAAATCTGAATCACATGTGATACAATACTTGTTCAGTTCACTCTTTTGAAGTTCACCATGCACCGAACATGTCCCAAAGAATGTCTTCTTCAACAATGGCCCTAGCCATGCTGGCATCTTCCCGCTAGGTTGCAATTTTCCCTACAAGTATAATCATTAGAATAATAGATTGTGATATTTTCGATTGAATTGGAAAAAGTTTTTCTCACTTTTTAAAATATAGTAATCTTACTAGAAGTAATATTATCATCAAATATACATAGTTAAGAAGATAATAAATACTTATCAAGCTAATTATCTCCTGAAACAATCTTTCTCATTATTTGAACACTAAATTTACTTGAAACGATATTGTCATCAAATATACATATATCAAAAGAATTATGAAGAAATAAAATATTTATCTATTAAGTATATCATCCAACAATTTTTTGATGAAGGTTAATGATTAGGAATGAACCAAATCCAATCAATTGATTAGTTTAGAGTTTAAGCTTTAGGAGAAACTAAAACTTCACTTCTTTCTAGTTGACTAAGTTCTAAGAACATCTACTTAAATTTTATGTATAATCAGAAATGTATATTAAGATTTTCTTGACCTTTCCGCGAGGTTTTCTTATGGTAATGATTGACTGATGAAAACTTTCAGTGTAACACAAAGAGAAACATTTCCATAAAATTCTGAGTTAATGACAGTATCCATGTCAATAATTAGAAAAAAAAAACAAAAAACACGAACCAAATCATATATATTTTTTGGTCCACTTTCTCCTTGATATGTTGTATGTGCGACTTAAGAGGTTGATATGCAGACTAAATTATCTTGAGAATATAATTTTAATTATGATTCATGAACTAATTTATCCCATATGAGAGGTGGGATAAAATAATTCCAAATTTGATAGGATAAGGTGGGCTATCTAGGAGAGGCTGCTACGAGAGCAACGGACCCTAAACCTTAGCAGCAGCCATGTCTGCACACATCTCTCCCCGGCCTTTAGTTGTGGGAGAGACAAACCCTAATCCTAATCAACAAGCATCCTTTGCTATTTGATTAACCACAAATCAAGCTGCCCAAATTTTGAAAAAAATCCAGTTGAAACAGATTCAATATGTACATGGAGAGCCTAAGATTCAATTCACAAAGGGAGAACGACAAGCTTTCACACAGGAAGAAGGATTACATCAAGATGT
Organism: Solanum stenotomum; assembly: GCF_019186545.1. Lineage (NCBI taxonomy): Eukaryota > Viridiplantae > Streptophyta > Magnoliopsida > Solanales > Solanaceae > Solanum > Solanum stenotomum. The sequence goes on from NC_064293.1 coordinate 11,256,633, forward strand.
AATTATTAAGTTCTCATCCGATACACTAGAAGTGAAGGATTAACGAACAGTTTTACCTAAACACTTGGGCATCAAAGGAAACTGTTTAGTTAGTTTACTTGCTCGTAGACATATTCTGCTAAGGATAGACCAATATGAAGATTATGTGGTTGCTCTATCAAAATCAATAAGCTTTTTGCCTTTCCATGGAGAGCAACATCTTTATAGGGTATTTCCTTGGACAATAATTTTCAATTCAAGAGAAGAAACTTCAATGGACGCGGTGTGGATTTTGTTGCCTTGATTATCATCACACATTTATTTGCCAAGAGATCCTTTGTCGATGGCATCAGTGGTTGGAAGGCCAATAGCTACCGACAAGGCAACACAAGACAAGACAATGCCTATGGTGAAGGTGATACTCGATCTTATGGACAAGCTTCCTAAGAGGATGCGTCTCCAGTATTTGGATGAGCAGACCAATAAGATTCAAGAGGTTTTTCAGGAATTTGTTAATGATAATTTACCTTTATATTGTAACCACTGTAAGCATCAAGGTCACGATGAAAATTGTTGTCGATTGATTTTGAAAAAGAATCAAGATAACAATCACAAAGATAATGGAGTGGTTGGAGATGAACAATTCAATGGTGAGAAATTTCAAGGTGATTTGCGACAAATTTTAAATGAGAAGAGGGGACTAGCAAACATAGATCAAAGTATTGATGATAATACTCGAGTTGCAGATGCAAATAATAATGAAATAGCAATGATGGAAGCCATTAAAAATAATGGAGATCGAGTTGTAGATACTTGTGTTCGAGATGATACTCTTAATACTACAGTTACACTAAATTACACCTTAGCTACGGTCTCGCAGACTTTACTTTTGAGTGCAAAGGATGGTGTTACTAGTGATTCAGTGGTTCCTGTGATTAATTTGGAGTCTAATCTAGTTTCAAATCCTAAACTACCTACTACTGGTGTTTTATCTGGGAAAGATCCTATTTTGGTCACAATTGAAGATTCTGGCCAAGCTAATAAGGTGCAGCAGTGTGAAGATAATTTGGATCGAATTTTCGAATTTGGTGGTACATGTGATCATGACTTCACTTTGAAGGACAATGATAAGGGATGATGGACTGAAGTACCAATCAAAATGTTTACTCCAGGTAACACCAAACTACAACAACTAGATTGCACTAACCCAACACGCAAGGATGGAACGATAAATTGTGAAGATAAAGTATCAAGGAAGGTTGTGTGCTCTAACACCTTTGATGCCTTAAAGATCAATTTTGATCAAGAGCTCCATGCATTGTCCACTCCAATTCTTCAAGTTTCTAATCCAGAAACTACTAGAATAATCAAGGAGTCACATGCCGCAATGTTGAATAAACAAAACTCAATGGTCAAACCACATATGGCAACAATCAACACCTAAAATCATGATGTTCCTAATTCTCCATCATTGGAGTCGCTTGGAGAGAAAATATTTGGACAACAGTCAATCTCCAAAAGGAATGACAAGAGTTTGGGGAAGGAAACAAGTGATTCTAGATGGGCAGATTTAGTTGAGGAAGAAAAACATATTTCTGCACCTGCAAGGAGTAATTTAAGTCCTCAAGCACCCATATTTGTGCCTTTAAGTAAGGCAAATTCATCTATGGCAGTGACAATTGATAACTCCAAAAAGATCTTAATCATTACCACCAAGGTATTGAAAAAAAGCCATGAGCCAGAAGCTGGAGTTTCAAGACTTAGTCCAACTACAACTTATGATAGTGACTTGGGCAGTGAAAAGTTTGATGAGAATGATATGCTAGATATATTATTTGATAAGGTAGCCAATGATAGAGATCTCTCGCCTAGGAAACAAAGAAGTGGAAGCAACAAAAACAAAAAGAAGACGCATGAAAGGCAACATAGTTGGGATGGTAAGGTGACTGAGGAATTTATTCCAAGGCACCTACCAATGTGACTGACAAAGCAAAATCATATGTCAGTTTCAACAACCACACGAACCAGTAAATCCAAAAAGAAGTGATGAACTATCAAGTTTTGTTGGACATATTTGACGAAGAAGACAAGAGGTAAATATTTCAGGTTACTTTACACGGGCAATCCATCTCTTTTAGTTCTTACATATATAAAATGAAGTTTGAGGTTGATAACTCAACTTTATTCTTACATTTTGTATTTTTGAATTACTTAGTTGAGTATCATCACATAGTGTATTATAAACTCTATGATGAGATCATATAATAACTAATTTTCTCTAGCTCTTATTTTCTTCATGCTTGTTAATTAGTAGAGGTTCTTTACCTCATTAAGATTAGTAAGGTAAGACCTAGCTCTCCTTGCTTCTACTTTTCTCTTTGAGATCTTTTTTCTCTTTATTAATAAAACTAGCCCTAGGCACACATTGCCTAGCGGATTTGCTTTAAAAAAAAGGTGGGATATCTAGGATTTAGTGTGGAATTAGATCAACATCGTCAACAAAATACATAATAATCTAATCTCAAACTTAAGCGTGAGATATTTCATCTTATCTTGCACACCAAACAATCCTAGTACTCATGACATTTGTTTAAACCTCATTCCTTATCTTTCCATCACAGAGAGAAACTACATCACCTACTATGAGCTTTTGTCACAGTTTTTCATTTTAGAGAGACATCTGGTACATTCGAAACACACTAATCTAGATTTGGATCACATAGATTCCATTAAGGGGAAATGTTCCTCAACAGGCTTTCTCCATTTACAAGGTACAAATGAGATATTCGTTAAGAATGAAGGAATTTCATTCATCTGATCATACCCCTTGATGATGCACACCAATAATAGAAGGGAGGAAAGTTGTGTAGAGCTAGGGTCAATCACCTCACAAAACCTAAAACATGTGACCTTGGTTGAATAAATAATGATTATGAGACTCGAATAAAAATTTTATGACATGTGAGCTTGATTATTTTTATTTAGTCAAGCATATGAAAGTATTCAATAAAGGAATAACTATGGACTTAAGTAAACTTTTATCAACTTTAATTTTATATCAGAGAATTTGGACAGTTCATCAAGTCTTTTTTGCCACACCTCCCTAATAGGAATAAGAGTAATTTACAAATAGGGCTAATAAATTCGCCAATCGAAATATTAGGAAACAATATTTTGAATTTCTTCATTCGAAGTAAATTCTTCCAATTAAAAATATTAAGATAGAGAAGTACCCTTGACCACGATAAATCTCTTACAAAGTATATTTCAATAGGCTTATTGAAGGGTCCTATTGACATGCCTTCAATAGAAATCAAACCTACAAATCCATCAATTATAAGTCAGGTATCCTCACATAACTGACATAGACTAGTATTTTTTTCTTACGTCCCACTTAGTACATGTAATAAAGTCTAGAGTTTACATGTGAATCAAATTTTATTTTACTTCATCTTTTTATATTGATTTGTCAAGAAGATGATATATTTATAGGTTGAAAAGAGGGTCGAAGCAAAAACAAAGACTCTAACATACTAGGAAGTTGGTTTGTAGCAAATAGGATGTTGGCTTGACATGATTAGGAGTGTTGTTGAAGTATAACTAGTGGCTCAAAGTACATAGCCTGAATTAAGAGAGAGAAGCTCAGATCAAGTCCATGAACCAAGTTGAATGAAAGAACTAAACAAGGACATCAAAAATAGGGTTTTACAGGATGATTAAGGGTAAAATGATCATTTCATTCTATGTTGTGAAAATGCTTCCTTTCTAACGTGAAAAGAAGTAGAATGAACAACTAGAATACAAAATCGTTGAAAGTTCTTCATATTCTAGATTCCATTAGAGAAAAAAATATGTACATAACGTCAAAGTAGATTATAGTTAAAAGTATAAAACCATTACACGTTTAATTTTACGATATAAACAAGTCGTTAAAGCACACGACGACTCTCGCCTCCCTTATAACATGACAAGAAAATGAGACATTATATCCTTTTACACATTAATACTTGCCTAAAAATTGTTATTTCTTTTTCTTGCCAAAATTAATGGGATGACATAATTAGTGAATATCATTTCAAGAATTGTTACGATACATTGGTAAAAGAAAATTTGGGGTTGATGACTCAATTTTCTTCTTGTCTTTTACAATTTTGCACTACTTAAGCATATCATCATAAAGTGCAATAAACAAATGTGTAATCATAGTATACCTAGTGCTCTCTAACTTTTATTTTATTCATGCTTGCTAATAATTAGTGGAGGTTTATTATCTTATTAGGATAGGTAAATAAGGTCTGGTTTTTCTTGCTTATACTTATCCTTACTAAGAATGCTTTAATTTTATTTTATTAATTAAAAAACCACTAGACATGTGGTATAAAATCGTCAAAAAAATCTTTTATTTTGTAAAGACATGTATACATATCTAACATGAAAGAGTTATCAAGAAAAGACTTTGAATTGTAAAATCAAGAGTAAATTACATCACTCAATTATACCCTCTAATTAGTAGAAATTCTTGACTGATTAAAAATCGTGCTATTGAAATAAATTCAAAATAACAGTAAAAAGTAATTCTCTCATAAAATTAGTCAGGAAAACTTCCTATTTATTATCATTTCTAAATGTCACAGAGATCAATTGTTTAAAACAAGATGATGTAAATAATTAAGTTCAAATTTATTTTATTAATTAATTTTTATGAAAATCAGTCACAACTCATAACACAACTTCACATAGTAGATCCAAATTCAATTTCTTGAAAATTCTCTATCTTTTATACAAATCAATTAAGAGGCTATCAAACCTATAGTCTCACAGAAAACCATAGAAATAAACAAAGGATTTTTTTTTTTATCAACAATCAAATCAGTAACGCTACACATGAAATTTTATCAACAATCAAAGGAAAAATTTATTTATTGTATTTCCTTTGAAATACAAATGCATAAACAAAATGGTACGAATTAAATCTCACACAAATACATAGAAATAAACAATCAATTTTGAATGAATTAAAATCCAATTATAAGATATCTAACTCTAGAATATTAAAACTAACAAAAAAAAATTGAAAATTAGTAATGCTACACATATATACGTATGTACCTGCTCATTTGTTTCAAAAGGTGATGAATTAGAGCTATTCATTTTTTTTTCTTCCATTTTTCTCCTCTCTAGAGTGTATCAATTTTCTGAAAATGGTATTTGAAGAAGTCACATAAAACTATTAGTAGGATTTTATTGCCAATGTATTGTTCCCTTGAAGTGTACCTAATTGGCAAGACAACAATTGAAGTAATAAAGACAATTATTTTAGTCAATTTTTTTTTTGTTTATAACATAAAGACAAATGGCCCCCAGTTTTCTAACTGTCTGTTATATTTCAAGAGACAATGGAGATATGTTCGATGAGGAAATGTGGAACACTTCTTCCAATTGTACCCTTAAGATAAGAAGTGATGGATCCAAGGAAGATTTTTGAATCGATAGAGTTTTTGAGATCGAATTATATGTATGTAATGGACAATATTGTCATTTCATTTTGCTTGCCAAATAGTGTGAACACACAAAGATTTTGTAAATCTATGAATTTTTTCCCTTATCTATTCTAGTCCTCCATTTTAAGTTTTTTTCCCCAAACAATCCTATATGTGAAGTCAAACTTTCTCACTTAAAGTTTCTCCAAGTAAGGGATTTGTACACATCTATGATTTTACCATGTATGAGTAAATTTGAAATCAAGGCAAATTATTAATTGTGTGTTAATATTGATTTTTACTTAAAAACGAAAGAAAATAAAAGGAAGAGGTAATTCATTTGATTCTATCTTTACATGTCAAGCTTGTTAATGATTCAACAATATTGTCTTGAGATGCATCTCATAATTTAAGTATGTGATAACTGGTCACCGAATCCATTAATAATTTTTTAAGTTGAAACTTGTTGATGTGTCAATAAAGTCGCATAATGTGAACTAACAAGAAAATATTACGTATAAAATATAGAAATATGGTTAATCATGTAAGATCTTCGAAAATTTTATGCATATTTTGGTCATAATTGAAATATGTATGTCACGTTAAAAGGTGTTTTGGCTGACTTATCCCAATATATAGATCTCAAATATTTTTGTGAAAAAGATTAGAAACCAAATTGAAAAATCTTAAAGTTTAAGAGGACAAAAAGGATAAGAAATCCATTTTTTTTATCAACTTGGGACTAGTCTCTTCCTTTGATACTATTAACACCTCTAATGGAGGTTTCTGATACTCTAATCTAAGAAGAAGATCAATAATACATAAAGTAAAAATGTGTATTGAATTGAATATGCTCAACTGAGCATGACATGTACATATATACATCTCTCGCACATAGCTTAACAGAAAAGGATCAATTATAACTAACTTGATTCCCTAACTAACTATACTGCCACATCATCTAATCTCTAACTAATTGTTGTGTCTTCAATACTCCCCCTCAAGCTGTATGGTGCAAATAGATTGTACACACCAAGCTTGGACAGTAAAAAATCATGTTGAGTCCTTCCTAACCCTTTGGTTAATACATCTGCTAGCTGCATTTTAGATGATACATGACTTGTTTGAATAACACCCTCTTGTATCCTTTCTCAAATGAAATGACATTCAATTTCTATATGTTGTGTCCTTTCCTGGTATATAGGATTAGCAGCAATCTGCAATGCTGCCTTACTATCACAAAACAATCTGACTGGCAACTCCAACTCCACTTTTAATTCTTTGTACAAGCCTATCAACCAAACAATTTCTGCCACAGCATTAGCCATGCTCCTGTATTCTGCTTCAGTTGAGCTCCTTGAAATTGTATTTTGTTTCTTCGATTTCCATGAAATCAAAGAGTCTCCAATCTTCACCAAAAAGAGAGTAAAAGAATTCAGAATCATTATCACTTCTAAATATATACTTTGATATGACTATCAAACTGTCTGTGTATTAGATTGAGAAAATTATTCAGTACAATGGAAACATTACTTTTCAATTTGAGGAATATCCAGACCATCCTACTACTATCATCTACTAATGCAAGAAAATATCTTCTATATGGACCCCAAACATCACCATGTATCAAGTCAACACACTATTACATCTACTAGTGCTTTGAGGAAAAGGTAATCTAGTCTGTTTTGCCAAAGGACAAATACTACAAGAAGGCTGTTTTGAAGTAGCTGAAACATGTGCTAAGTGCATTTGTTGAAGAATTCTATGAGAAATGTGTCCTAATCTTCTATGCCACAAATCTGTAGTGTCCACCATACTTAGAGCAATTGAGGGGGCAGCCGCAGGACCAACATTGTGTGACCAATAGTATAATCCATTCTCCAAATTACCAGTCCCCTTCACCTCCCCAGTGTGAAGGTCCTGCAATATACAATGGCCAGGATAAAACACCATACAACACTGAAGATCTTTGGTCAGTTGATCAAGCTTAGACTTCCCAATAAAAGGAATAGGTATTTGCTGACCATTAGGTAAATGAACCTTCTCAGACTCAGATGGGGAAGGATTTTGAGTCTCATAAAGAAATTTGTGAGTAGATACCATATGGTTTGTATCCACTGTGTCAACTATCCACCTAGAACCAGGTGAATTATGTACTACAGAGCACTTAATGATACCTGTAACATCTGGAGACTGAGATCCATGTGGAACAAGATGACTTCCTCTTGTAAAAGCCATATTTATTCCTCCTCCTCCATGACCATGAATACTGGCATTTCCATATCTAAGAGAGTAATTGTCCACAACAGTTTGACTGTAACCATCAAATCCTTGAGGTGCAGAAGGAAAAAAACCAAGAAAGTCACTAGATCTGTGACTAGTTCCTCCAACCTGCTTACAGATCTCACCTGCATTATAATTCTGAGGAAAAGGTAACTTTCCATAAGAAGGAGCAATTATATGCCTTGCACTATGAACACCATATTCAGAATTAAGTAATTGAGAACTCTAAGAAGGAACACATGTGTTGTACTGCACATTGCATCCTTTTTTTTTTCTTTTAAACCATGGAGGATATCCTATAAGCTGATAACAATCACCCTTCACATGACCTTTTGACTTACAATGATCACAAAATGCATTAGGATTCTTGTATCTGGGTTTTGGAGATTGCTTAGCAGACAAAAAGGCTGTGACATCATTCCTTTAGTTACAGTTTTCATCCCCGTAGTACTGTGATCCACATATTTCTCACTGTCCTCCTCTGTTATCATCGCATATGCCTGATTAAGAGTTGGTTCAGTAGTCTTCATAAGGATCTGTCTCATTGCCTGAGAATGTGATTTATTCAGTCCTCCAAGGAATTGAATCAGTCGTTGTTGTCGCAAATGCTTAACATAATCCTTCGATTTTGGGCATTCACAACTCGAAAAGACCACCATTGTATCATACTCTGCCCACAACTCCTTTAATTTTGTGAAATAGACCGAAACAATATCAGTCCCTTGTGCAATCGTAGCTATCTCCCTATGTAATTGGTAGATCCTTACACGATTAACCTTATCAAATTGTTTCTGCAGATCCTCCCAAACAAGAGATGCATCAGATGCGTACACAATTCCACTCAAGAGACTAGGAGCTACAGTGTTCATGAGCCAAGATAAAGCAATTGCATTACAAGTATCCCATTGATCATGATACTTACCCTCGAAGCTTGTCTTCTTGCAAGTTCCTGTCACAAATCCTAACTTTCATTTCACTTGCAAAGCAATTCTCATCGATCTTCTCCATAATCCATAATTCTATGTCCCTGTCAACTTAACAGGACAAATTACAGATCCTGGAGCATCAGATGGGTGCAAGTATAGATGATGAGTGTAGTGAATAACAAGCTTCGTCGCTATTGTTATCGATTCAGTCACCTGCTCTGATACCATATTAACACCTCTAATGAAGGTTTCTGATACTCTAATCTAAGAAGAAGATCAATAACACAGAAAGTAAAAATGTGTATTGAATTGAATAAGCTGAGCATTACATGCACATATATACATCTCTCTCACATAGCGTAACAGAAAAGGATTAGTTATAACTAACTTGATTCCCTAACTAACTATACTGCCACGCCATCTAATCTCTAACTAACTGTTGTGTCATCTAATCTCTAACTAACTGTTGTGTCTTCAATAGATACTAAAATATATGAAGTGTCAAGAAACATAAATGTGTTGTGAAGATATAAAAAAATAGTTGAAATGAGTAGATTTACCAAACTACCATTAGAGATATTATAGGTGTAAGCGTCTTAATAAACTTTTTATTACTCTATATTTCTTGTTTATGGCTCGTTTGGTGGAAGGTTATGCACCCTTTGCTACTCAATTGTAATCCTTGGTGCCCTTCGAGCTACATGTAGGTATTAGTCCAAGGGTTAATTCAGTTCTTTTAGAATTCTTTTAATCAAACTCGAAGAGCTTTTTGAGAGAGATCGCTTTAATCATTCCTAATAAGATTAGACAAATCTGAATTAGTAGGCTTTGGATGATTAATAAAAAAAAGTTAACAATTTTAGTTTAACCCAACTATTGGGTTGGTTGGGTCCAAATTGGTCCATTAAAAGGTCAACCTTAATGGTCCCGATTCTAGGCCAGACTGGGTTACCCTTAGGTCTGATTTAGGGGTTGGGGTTTTGAGAGAAAATACTAGCTGGCTCAACCCTTGCCTCTTAAGGGGTTAGTCGGGTTTAACGGGTCAAATATTCTTTTTCATACTATATTGTAACTTTGTATTAATATTTGGAATTATTGAACTTTGTACTTGGTAAGAGGACATAAATTATGAATAAAAACTCAAAGGGTTAATGAGCTTTCAATTTTCTTTCTTGATAATTTTTTTTTTATATAAAATTTAGAGCAAGATTTACTACTTGTATGAAAAAAATTGAAGAAGAAGAAGAGAAAATTCAAAATTTAAAGTATCACCAAAAACTACATTATATTCTTCTCTACCTCTTTCGATACAATGTCTTTATCAACCATCGATCTTATATTTGTAGTTTTTAATACAAAATTTACATTTAACTCTACTGTATCATCTATTCGATCATATAATTGTTACGCCCCGAGTCTACACCCTGGGCGGGACCGGCACTCGGAGACCATTGCTGGCCCCAAGCGAACCCTTGGCCTGGCTTTCTTAACTCAGCGGAAACCTAACTTAACAGAATAAGTTCATGCAATGCAAATATGACACAACAACTTAACTTATAAAATCTGGCCACAAAGGCGACTCATATCTCAAAATAGAATATTTACATATATACATAGATGAGAGACTCAATACTAACTGACTGACTGTCTATGAAGCCTCTAAATACTGAGATGGATGTTGGGACAGACCCCGCAACACCCTAATAAAACAAAACTAAGAACACAAAATAATTGAGTCCTCCGGAATGCAAGGAGGCTCACCACTGACTCTGGAGTGCTCAGCTGGATCAACGACGTGCAGGATGCTGATCCGGGGTACCTGTATCTGCATCATAATAAGATGCAGGCCAACTGGCATCAGTACATGGAATGTACGAGTATGCGAGCTGGAAAACTAAGCAACATAGGCTAGAAGGAAATCTGGAAGAAACTGAAAAGCTTACCTTGCTCAACTCAACTCAACCTGACTGACTTCTTTCAATATAAGGCAATTTAAAACAAGTGCGATATAAAGAAAGACTGTTTAAAACATGCTATAAACTCTGTGTGTATACAAAGATACAATAAGCCTGAGATGTATATATAAATACAATTGAACTGATGTATATAAAATATAATAATTTCTGTGTATAAAAATACAATAACTGTTGTGGGAGTTTCTCTAACCGACAACCATCACATAAGAGCTATAGTGATGATACAGCGATCGACCTCACGCTGCCAGAGCATCTTATACCCGGCCAAAGGTATAAGACCTGAACTGCCTAATGGATCCACTAGTCTAATTTGAAAAGGATTCATCTAAAAAGTATGATCCTTTTCTACCCATGGTGGCTAACATGGTTCTATGGGGGCTGTGGGTTCTTTGAACGCTCCCCCAATTCGGTGCTCGATACTACTCCCAAAAATGTACTGGCTCTTATGTTTTTAAAACATATTTATTCCTGCTGATATGAGATAATTACTCAAAAACTAGCCCGAAGGCTCTTTTGGAAATCTCAGTTTCCAACCTTGTTTAAATGTAAAAACATTTCTTTAAAACTTCTTTGGGAATACATAGTTCCCTAATAACTTTGAGAAAAGAACTCAACTTTAAACTCTTTACTTTACTTGAACTCTTGGCTTGATGTGAAACTCTTAACTTAACATGAAACTCTTAACTTTTGACTTGACTTGAAACTCAATACTTAACTTGGAACTTGAGCCTTAGAATGAAGTTAAAACGTTCAATGAAGACTCTTGGAAAACCTTAAAGACTTGCTTTGACTTACTTACTTCTAAGCTTGACTTCACTTGACTTGGAAACTAACTTCACTTGAATTGGAAACTAACTTCACTTGACTTGGAAACTAACTTCACTTGACTTGTAGTTTTACTTGACTTTTGGAAGTACCTTGGAGTGTTGGAAACAACTAGGAAACATAGGTATAATACCTAGGAACATGTATGAAAAAAGAAATGGTGAATGAAAGGGAAGGATTGGTGTCCTTGGCACTAGGAGAGGTGCAACAGCCCAGCCCCTTTTTCCCCAAAAATCCGACTTTTTCCCCTTGTTTCTTTCCAATTCTAAACCCTCTCAACCTCAAGGTTTCAGCAGCAACACTTAGAACCATAAAGACCCTTATTATACAATAGATTCAACTCAAAAATCACAGCCAGAAATCTGTACTAAATCAGCAAGAACTTCAACACAACACCACTACAACTTCAACAACCAATAAATCTTCTCTTGGAATTAAAAACAAGTTGGTGTGTGGGGGTATGAACCAACCAACACTAAGGATCATCAATCTCTCAACATACAATAGATCACAACTCAAATACACAGCCCAATCCTGTCCCACAACCAACAATAACTTCAACAACACAACTAACAACATCAACAACAACTAACAACTTCAACAACTTCAACAACAAATCCAATCTCTTCTCAAATCATAAAAACGAGCTTGGTATGTGGGGGGGAAAGGATAAACCCACACTAAAGACTCACATACCTTGATAGGGATCACCCCTGACGAAAATCCACAACGGAACTTGCTTGATCTCCTCTTCTTCTCTTCTTCACTCTCAAGAACCCTAACACTTTCTCTTTTAAAATGGGACAAAATGATCCAAATATCAGCCTAATACAACAATATAATCCCAAAAGAAATGGCTAGGGAAAAGACCAAAATGCCCTTAAAATCTCCGAACGGATTCCCTGCCAACTGCCCAACTTTCAAAGGGCATAACTCGCTCATACGAACTCGGAATCGAGCAAACTCGGCGGCGTTGGAAAGATCATACCAAGGGATTTCAAAAAATAACTGGAACTACTCCTAAATCATCCTGAGCTAGGAGTTATGACTACTCAAAGTTGGCCAAAACTCACTGATTTCCCACACTTAACCAAATTTCCAGATTTTTAAATTTTTCCAAAAATGACTATTTCCAATTTCAAGCTTTTTCATAGTATACATGATTAGTTCATTTTGTATCCGTAAGAGTCATCTTTTATCTAAAACAGTGGCTTTGGTTCCCCTTTGGATTTTGAAATAGTTGAGTTACTCTCATTTAAATTGAATTACGTCTCATTTGTTTTATTTTATTCCAAACGCTAATTTTTGTCTCTCGGTTTTTTTTATTTGTATGAAGCATATCCGAGTCCGCGATGGACTTCTTTCCCCTTGCACTCCCGAATTACGCCATAGAGGCTCAAATCTCTTTCATCATTAAGTTATCTAGATTATCGGGTGCACAGGGCGGAATGCGAAATAAAGGGGGCTAGAAATTCAATTTTCAGATTCCAAAAAGCCCAAGAAAGGGTTGTATGCCCGTTGTATGCCCGTTGTATACCTGTTGTATACACTGATATACATTGCAAAAATGATGATATACAGGTTCAAAACGTGGAAATACAGGGTGAAAAAGGCAAAAATATGGAGCTCGAATATAATTAAGGTCCGGGAGTCCAATAAAAAATTGTATACATGGCATATACATCGTATATACATTTGGTGTATATCATCTACGAATGGATAATAGGTCAAAAAGCAATCTAATTGGATTTGGGCCAAAGCCCAAGTCTAATTATTTCATCTCCCTCTCTTATTATTTATATTGTATTATTTGATTAACTTTGTTCATTTTATGGTTTAATTTAATTAAATTTTCGTAGATAGCCATTTCATTTTTTATACTATTCAAATTACAATATCTATGTTTTATACTTAGCTCTATTTTTTATTTATTCTTGTCACTTAAATTATTCCCCTTTAGTTCATTTTTCCTTAAATAATTAAAATGACATAAAAAAATAAAAATAATAATAATAATGATAAAAACAATAATAATAGTAATAAATAAATAAGTTAAAATAAATGAGTTCTTTTACTTAGTTAAAATTTCAAAAACTAGTCAAAGTCACTTTTAGTCAAATCGCCAGTCAACCGCAAGTTAGCTGGCATTTTGAAGGCCTGGCACCTTCTCGGAATGTACATTGAACTTCGAACCCTGTTATTTTCAATTGATTTTATCTATTTAAATCTTTTGAAAACCTAAAGCTTTTTTTCTTGATTTTTTTACTAAAAAATTAAGTGGCGACTCTATTTATTTTTGGAAATTTGATTTCTCTTAAACCATATGGTTAATCGATTTTTTGAAAACTTAGCCATTTTTTCTTTTATTTATATTTTCGAGTTAAATAAAAATGGCGACTCTGTTGGGAATTTAATTAAGTTCAAACCATAAAATTTGACTATTTGATTAATTGTGATTAACTGTTGAATTGCTTATTTGTGTTTAACGTGTTTAAATTTTTTATAACTGTCATTGCATTTCGTGGCATATTCTCTTGTATGTATATTATATTAAAGGACGGTTTTGCGGAATCGCAATCGGACTTTTTTATACTCAACCCTTTTATCAGAATGATCGATAATTTATTGGTTCGTCATGCGTCTAATAGTTGTCGTGAATTCCAGCCTAAGTTGTCCACTTGAGTTTTCGGTCTCTCAAAGGCCACTCTTAGTCAACTAGTGTAGAGCGAAACCAAATCCTAACTTTTAGCACATTTTGAACTAAGTTGACCCAACACCCAAGGCGTGTTGGGCCCGTTAGAAGCCAACCTTGTGTCTATTTGACTCATTTTGCCAATAAAAAGAAAATCATACTTATGTGTTAATTGAAGGATGTATATGTATTTTTAAAACAAATCAATTATCTAATGGTGGTGGGGGTAACTTACCTTTGTCTGTTTTTCTTGTAAGATGAATCCAGCACATGAGCCTCTGAGAATCTGAATGGTGACCATACTTGATCCTTATCTCCAGGTGTGGTGGAAGTTCATGAACAACGGAGACAAATGAAAAGTTCAAAGACACATAGGCAATCTCCCGTCATTGATGGAAATAGTGGCTTGGCCTGGTTTAATTCGAACAATGGTAAAGTTTTGGGATTGTGACAATATGGTGTTTCAGTTCGGGGAAGTGGAAATGACGTCGATTATTGAAGAAGTCCTTGCAAGTTACGAGAGTGTCGATATGTGCAACAAGAGGAAGCGTCAACCCGATACAAATCTTCTTTTCCCTAAAACATGGGATTTTGCCGAAATCAAAGAAAAATTGTCACTTGTCAAAGCTAATTGGATGGACAAGCTGCCCGGGCCAAACATTCCACTTCGAAAGCTTTACTACCGATTCGGACGTGCAAGAGCCTATGAAAATTTCAAAGAAGAGTTTGTCTCAGAAGAAAAATGGAAGGAGACACGTCCTCTCGCCTTTGCAATATGCCTACTTGGGACGATGGTATTTCCCTAGGGACCAAACTACACTATCCATCCAAGTGTAGTAATGGTCACTCACACTATCTTTTATGAAGTGGGCTATGGGTCAGCAACCAAGTACTACACTTTGGTACCCATGATCTTGGCCGACATTTATAGGGCTTTGGACAAATGTCAAAACGGAGAGCGTTTCATTCAGGGATGCAACCTGATACTTCAGTGGTGGATGATGATGCACTTGATCAAAACACATAATCCAGAAGAACCAGACCCGTTGAGACAATCAGACGAACTTGCAGGTCACGATTGGTGGATGTACCATAATCATTGCAACAAAACCGGAGGTATAAAATTATGGTATTCAAGACTTCAAGGGCTAAGAGAATAAAATGTGCAGTGGTCGATAGAAAGTTTGGTGGTGACAAAGCAAATGGTGATTCGAGTGGGAAAGACCCCTTACTTGATATTTGTCGGGTTAAGAGGGACTAGACCATATGCTCCCGGTCGAGTCCTTAGACAACTGGGAGGGAAACAGGAGATTCCCCAAATTGCGGACATGAAGAAATTTGCAACCGATCATGAAAATGGACAAGTCTCTTATACTGAAGACATACGTAGAGCTGGAATACTTGAAGGATATTGGGTGAACTGGTACCAAATAGGTTCCCCCCTGAATGTTCTAAGTATTACAAGGAATAGTTAAAGAAATGCCTCGCTGAAACTATCGAGCCTGGTCCAAATGTTCCCCATGTTATTGCAGATGTTGGGGCCAAACATCAAATTTGACTTCATCGACTCCAAGAGAAGTATGACAAGAATGAGTTGGATCATCAACGCCGAAATTCAGAAGACGTCGAATTCATAGCTCAGTTGAAGAAAGAGCTACGAAGAGCCAGGCAATACATGTAAGAACTAGATGATAACATGGAATAACAGATTCAGTCGGTCGAGAGGCTCAGACATCAAGAAGGGGCTCGGTTGGCTAGAGATCAACTATGGGCGAACAGATATGCTATGTGGGAAGAGGTCAGCATTGCCAAGAGGACCAGACTTGGTGAAGGATCAGGATGAGCCTGAAGTTTGTTATCATCCCCTACGTGGGATTGCTTTGTTTGTACTTCGTTTTGTAATTTACTTTTCGAACTCATTTCCCTAATTTTGTGTTTGTCAAACATTTTGAATGCTATTAATGAAGTATTTTGGGGGATAATAAATTTGCTTTAAAGACATATACGTCCTTCAATTCGCTAGGTCTTCCCTTGGCACAAAAGGGTCACATGCATGTTTAGGACGCGATAATTGTTTGTTTTCTTGTGTGGTTTAACTGTTTATGTGATACGTTACTTTGAATGAGGACATTTTTAGCCCACTCCTTGGCAAAATTTTCTGAAAAAATTTCTACAATGCCAAATACAACTCACCACCAAAATGTTCGACCAAAATTCCATGAGTCTTGAGTTTCTCAGCCAGAAAATAAAATCATGCTACCAAATCCTAAAACGTTACTCTGTCATCTCAGGAAAGGTAAAATTGCTGCTAAGATGGAAAAAGGCAAGAATGTCAAGGTGAAGACAACTGAGGAGAGTCTAAGGATGAAACTGCGCAGATTTAACCAAGAGATTCGGGAGATGGGAGAAAGAAGAAGAGAAGTAGAACTAGCCACCGCAGCTGCGCAATCCAAAAGTGTCGCACTAGATGCGGAGTTGGTGGCTAAGATGACAAGATATGCTACCATGAATAAAGAGACGGTTGCTATGCGGAAGAAACATGATGTCTTTAACAATGACATAACCATGAGGCCTCAGAAGATACGTAGAAAATGCTCTTTTTTCAATCAAGAAGCCAATAGCGGTCCCAAAGACACTCACCCTAGAGCTAGTGAAGAAGATGCCGATGAAGAAATCATCTATATGTCTCCCTTCCTGGGACGTCTGAAAGGAGGAGACAAAAAGATTACTCTCCCGGCTTATGAGCGGACATATAGCGTGGGGGCAAGAATCGTGCCATGTGCTCTCATGTATGAGCACCTTAAGGTGTCAGGTATGCTGAAGCCTCTCGAAGGAACCACTTTTGGGTTTGGGCATGAAAGCTCTCAAAAGACATGTGTCTACTACCCGAACCAAAGAGGACACACTATAGAGGAATGTGTGGACCTTAAGGCAGCAATCTACAACTTGATCAACATTGGGGAGATCCCGTATATGTGAGGTAAGAACACCGTCCTTACCTGTGACCAACCGGACCCCAGTATGCCGGTCACTAAGCACACTTTGCTCTATTGTCACTACTTCATGCCTTTCAAGAAAACATTATTGGGTATCTATAGTCAGTTAGTTCGAAAAGGGGTCTTGGCCTCTATCAGAAAGGATGGCGAAGCAATAGATCCCGTTAGAAGTGAAATCTAGAAACCCTGTCTTTATCATGACTCCATAGATCACAACATTGGAAGGTGCCTCGGGTTTCGCTATGACGTGGAATCCCTCATCAACATGGGAAAGATTCAAGTTGAGTTTGCCCCCAGTGACTAATGCAGCAGTCAGAAGAAGAAGCTTTGATGAAGGCACCACCTATCTTTTAGGAGCTTTATTGCATGTTTTCCTTTCACTTTCCTTGTAATCAATCAAATAAATGAACGAAAATAAAAATTTCCTTTGTATTCGAACTACGTAGGGCCTGAATTCTCCTTTGGAGATACGTAGGCAGTCTTTCAAGGACCGCCCCCTATACTTTAAAAAAATTATTTTCCCCCTTTCATTCTACAAGGAAACATTGAATTCATATCAACAGATGCTGAGAGATGCAACAAGAAGACCTTAGCTCAGAGCAATTTAACCTTTCTGAGTCACTAGCCTCAAAATAAAATGAGCAAATTCATGCTCGTTCAAAAAATCAGTCCCCGTTATTCGTGGGTTAATATGTCCTCAAACAAAGCAACCCTTATGTGTTTATATGCCCTCTATGTGATATTTTGCATTATTTGTCCCAAAGCAAAACTAACAGATTTGCCTTTGAGTTGTTTTCCTCTACAAGTAGTTAGAACTGATCTGTGTTGATAAGCTGGCCGAACACCCCTATTTTACAAGATCAAAAGGCCCTATAGATTCCTTCCCTAGTCAAAATTCTCGAAAGGGAAAAGCAGCGATGAGTGATAACAATGAAGAGATTAGCTTTACCGATGTTGCCGTGGCTTAACCCATCATTCCTGATCAGAACAAGCCAATCATGCAGTTGATGCAGCAGATCACTGAGATAAGGGTTGAAATGAAGAGAAGGCAAGATATGCCTAATCTGGGTTTTGCTTTCAATGCTCCAGCAGATGGAAGGCCTCCGCTTCACTTTTCTCCTTCAAACGCAGACCAGACTCAAAATCCACCCTCCAGTCCTGCTCAGAATCCCTCAATCATCAACTTAACCACCGAAAATCCCCATTATGCCTCCACCTCTTATCAGACACCACCCCCTCCTCAAAATACCAACCTCCAAGTGCCACTTCCTCCCCAAAATGCCAACTTCCAAACTGGTCCGCCCTCTCAAAACCAAAACGTTAACAACCCGCAAACGTCTTTCCGTCACCAAAATCAACATACCAACCCCCAGACCTTCCCTCAAAACTACCAAACCACTCAAAATGGCCAGAGTCCATCCATTGCTCCACCCCTATCTCAAAAATCTACTTTCCAATCCCGCTCCCCAACGAGCATGATGCCCATGGTTCGGAGCTCGACCACTATGAGGAGAGGGAGAGAGAGTGGAGGTCAAAGGAAGAGACCGCCAAGATATATATGAAGGAGGAAATTAGAAAAGTCATGAAGGAGTTAAACTGCATTCCTGAGGTCGTCGGGTTGAGTTACGAAGACCTGTGCATTTATCCAAATTTGGACCTGCTGGAAGGGTTCAAGGTGCCAAAATTCGACATCTACAAAGGAACGGGGAACCCCTTAGCACACTTGAGGGCCTACTGTGACCAACTCGTGGGAGTTGGGAGAGACGAAGCTTTGTTAATGAGGCTTTTTAGCCGAAGTCTGAGCGGAGAGGCTCTAGAATGGTTTACGTCTCATGAAACAAGACAGTGGTCTAGCTAGAACGCTCTGGCTATGGACTTCATCAAACGATTTGCCTACAATGTGGAGATCGTTCCTGATCGTTACTCCTTGGAGAAGATAAAGCAGAAGTCGACCGAAAGTTACAAAGAATTCGCATATAGATGGCGAAAGGAGGCAGCTAGAGTTAGACCTCCTATGTCAGAAAAGGTAATTGTCAAAGTATTTGTGCGGGTGCAAGAGCCCAAATATTATGACAGAATCATGTTGCTCATTGGAGCAAAATTTGTCGAGATAGTCAAGGTAGGTGAGACTATTGAAGATGGATTGAGAACCGGGAAGTTCGCCCGTGTTGCTGCCTCGCCCGGATCCTCTAGTTTGTTCAAAAAGAAAAGAGAATATGTGTCTTCTATCTCTTACGAGGGGAAGAATACCCCAAGGAAATCCTTATCATACCAAGGTTGTTCTTGACATTCACAGAGTTCGTACCCGGCTCGTTATGCACCGGATGATTACCAAAGTACCCCTCCCCCCAGTTATCAAAATACCCATCCTCCCAATTATCAAAATACTCCTCCTCCTAGCTACCAAACTCCCCCTACTATCTACCAAACTCTCCCTCCAGTTTACCAAACTCCACCTCATCACTACCAGAACGTCACCCCCAATTGTGCTCATGTGCAGACAAATTACCAAACCCCTCCCCCACCGTACCAAAACCCAGCTCCACTTTACCAAAATACCTCCCCCCCGAACTACCAAGCTCTACAACTAAATTATGAAACCAACTCATACCCCATATATTAAACCCCCCGTCCAAATGCTCCAAATTATCGTCAAATGCTTCCTCCGCATCAAGGCAATTACGATCCCCCCCGTCCTAGAGTTGAGAAGAAGTCTGCTAGAATTTTCACTCCGCTCATTGAAAATCGGACAAAGTTGTTCGAGCGATTAACTGCGGCAGGATATATTCATCCAATGGGGCCCAAGCCGGCCGACACTAGCTCAAAGCTTTACAGACCTAACCAGAGGTGCTTATATCACTCCAACAGTGTTAGACATGATACCGAGGACTGTATCAACCTGAAGCATAAAATCCAAAACCTGATTGACCAGAACGTGGTCTCTCTTCAGACAGTCGCGCCCAATGTCAATAGTAATCCTTTGCCAAATCATGGAAGCGTCACTATCAATATGATAAAGACAGATGATGATTGGTGCGTGACAGAGGCAATAGTTCTGATTGCTCCTGATAAGCTGGAAAGGGTTGTAGCCTCGTTGAGCATTAGACAGAAGAAAGAGTTTGTGATTTTGACACCCAAGAAGGCTGTTGCCTTGGTGCCACGAAAAACTCTTACTCGACCACAGTTTGTGATTGAAACGGCTGTTACCCAAGGTATGAACAGATCTGGTAGATGTTACACACCAGAAGAGTTGGCCCAAGGAGGGCAAAAGAAGGACCAAACAAAAAGGCTGATCAGTGAAGCCGAGGCCGAGGAGTTCTGGAGAAAAATGTAGTTGAAAGATTATTCAATTGTGAAGCATTTGGAGAAGACGCCAGCTCAGATTTCTGTATGGGCCTTGTTGATGAGTTCGCAAATGCATAGGCAGGCTCTGATGAGGGCTCTGGATGACACTTATTTTCCCGTGGGCACCAACAGTGACAATTTAGCAGCCATAATAAACCAGACCATTCGAGGACACCGAATAAGTTTCTGTGACAAAGAGTTGCCCTTTGAAGGCAGGATGCACAACAAAGCTCTGCATGTCACCACTATGTGTCGAGACAATATAATAAATCACGTCTTGGTGGATGACGGATCCGGTCTTAATATTTTACCACTTTCGACTCTGAGGCAGCTGAAATTCGACCTGGGAAAGCTTTACCAAAACCAAGTCAATGTGAGGGCGTTTGATGGAGTGCAAAGAGACACATTGGGTGCAGTAAACTTGGATATTCAGGTGGGTCCCGTGGAGTTCTAGGTATTGGATATCAACACCAGTTACAATTTGCTTCTAGAAAACCGTTTATCCACATGGCTGGGGCTGTTCCTTCTACCCTTCACAACCTAATGAAATTTACTTGGAAGGACCAGGAATTGGTCATTCATGGTGAAGGGAGTCATTCTGATGGGTATGCGTTGATCATTCACGAGGTTTTCCGAGGTTGTGATTTTTACACGGTGGAGCTGGTAAATGCCACCGGTGATGATTTGGCTCTGCAACCTCTTATGCCTACCGTATACAAGATGATTGCTACTGTCATGCTCCAGAATGATTTTGAACCAGGTTTTAAGTAGTCTTGTTAGTGTTCGAGGAGCTAATATAGAATCATTATTTGAGATTAAGTACTTGACCCATGATTAATTAGTGTGGTGGTTAATTATT
Organism: Solanum stenotomum; assembly: GCF_019186545.1. Lineage (NCBI taxonomy): Eukaryota > Viridiplantae > Streptophyta > Magnoliopsida > Solanales > Solanaceae > Solanum > Solanum stenotomum. The sequence continues at coordinate 11,277,994 of NC_064293.1, forward strand.
TGTAATTGATTGTTTCTTGATATAATTTGTTTTCCTGTTTTTTCATATGTCATGTTTCCTTTGCTTTTGAGGCCATCAAACATTTTACTTGTTTTTTGATAAGATTTATCTTTGTTAGATTTTAAATTAAGAAACAAATATTGAAAAAATGGTTTGGCTTAGCTTATTTAGCGATACAATTCTTTATTTTCTTAATTCATTTTACATTGTTCTTCGTGAGATTTGACCCAATTAGTAGTTGGAAGAATTATATTCAACAAGCAAACGACCGTGTAGTTTCTCTTTGAGGAATGGATTTGGACATTATCACTTGGTAATACACATTGTGTGCACAGTGTTTAGTGCAGTTATTTTCATTCCACTTGATTTTTCCCTTCCTACATGTAACTATGCGTAGATCGTTTTGACCTTTAAGAACCCTTTTTTGTGGCCTTATTTTGTGGTTTATGTCTTGTGGGTATGTGTTGCACGGTGTTGAGGCAATGATACGTATCAGAGAAGAAATTTTAAAATTGAAAGTTTGGAAATTTGAAGTTTGATCAAAGTCAACATATTTGTTTAATGAGCTTGTAATTTTATTTTTTGATGATCTTATAATCTAGATTCATATCATTATTCACCATATGAAATCCTAGAGACAAATAACTTACGAGAATTGATATGTATAACACACATACACTAAAACTAGTAATCATATAAATAAGAATAGACTTCCAAACCTAACACTAACAGAAGTTTTTGCCGCACGAAAAAATTCATATTTTGATTGTTCTGGTGTCACTTGTCTTTTTTCAATTTTTGATGTTGCATAGTTCAAATAACAAATTATTTAAGACACATAAATTAATTGAATTCAAATTCCTACATATTAGGAAAATAAAAATCCTAAATTTAGGATAATAATTAAATTACTATTTGATTTAGTGTGAAATAAAATTTTAAAGAGTGAAAAAGCGAACTACATTCTCTAAGGTCGTTCCCCTTCGTGTTTTTAATATAATATCGATAGATATAGATACTATATTGTGAAAGCATTTAACCGCGTTGCATATCATAATATTGTTCGTGTTATTTTTATAACTTATAAGTGAGAAATGGGCTTCTGGTGGACTTAGTACACAATAAGTTCTCAATCTCTCATATTTTTATTCTCATACTCAAAGATTTCAAATGTAATTCAAGTGGAAATATTTTTATGTGTGATTTAAATATTTAAAAAATTACAGAATTCAATTCAAACGCATAACACAAAAACATATTTTACCCGACAAATTTATAAATCTTTATTTTCTTGGCTTACTTAAGTTTTTTTTTTTTTATAAAAATGAAAAACTAAATTTCCTATCCAAATTCTCTATCACACAAAACCCTTGGAATTAATTAAATTAAATTAAATGGACAAAAGTCATAGTGAATTAAAGTTTAATGGTGAATTCTCCTAATCCAACACTACATTTTTTGACTTATGTTTTTTGGAATGTGAAATTTAAGAGATTTCTTTGAGCGTGAAGTTCAAGCAATAACTTAAATACACATTTATTTTAGGTGAATTTAAAGGGGGGAAAATTGATCGAGTGATACTTAATGAACAAGCTGTGTTTAAATCTATTACCAAAAAGAAAATGATCATTTTTTGGGAAAAGAATTATATAAAATATCTTTTGGGGTACAATAAGAAAATATTTTCAGAACACAGGAAAAACATAAAAATGTTGTCTTCTCAATTTTTTTACAAACCAAATGGAATCTGAAGTTCAAGCAACAACTTAAATGCACACTCATTTTTGACGAATTTAAAGGAAAAAATTGATCGAGTGATACTTAATGCACAAGCTAAGTTTAAATCAATTACCAAAAATAAAATGACCATTTTTTGGGAAAAGATTTATATAAAATATCTTTTGAGGTACAATAAGGAAATATTTTCATAAGACTAAGAAAAATATCTAAAAGCTTGTTGTCTTCTCAAATTTCTACAACACAAATGGAATCTGAATCCTCTCACCTACACCAATAGTGGAGCAAACACACTAGTCGTGCTCCATTTTCTACTTCTTCATTTTAAGATTCAAACTTTAAATTTGGTGTTCTTACTAGTAGAGCTCGTCACTGAAATTCTCTTAAGGCTTCAAGTGAAATATCTTTTGAAATTCAAGTCTGTATTAAAATCCTGACTTTGTTTAACTTGTAGAACTGAATTTGTCAAAATCCATCTCCATAGATCAGCTAATAATAAGGCTTGCCATAAAATTTTCTAGTGCTTTAGTTATTAGCATTATGAATGTACAAGTTTAGTTATTGATGACTAGTATTTATATTACTTGTAATCTAATTACATAAAAATGAATTAATCATAAATTTTTTGTCATAAAATCACGGAGGTTACAGCCTTGCAAAATACATGTTTGTCATAATAATTAGCGGAGGTTTATCACCCCACAAAATACAGGTATGAAATTTATTAAAACAAACAACGGAGGTTTACAACCCCCACAAAATGAAACAAATAACCGCCATAAATTTGTTGCGGCGGTCTTCAAAAAACTTCGCAAAGCGGTAGCGGCAGACGCAATTGTGTGTCTCAGAAACCACCTCCACAACAATTAGCAGGGGTTAGTAACCCCCGCAATTTGGAATTTTAAACCCCTTTAATTGGCTTTTTTTTTTGTAGTGTGCTGATGTTTGATTCACATGAAAACAATCTTATGGATTGTTCTGTTAGTTCTTTATTTTATGACCATGTTACGAGGATAATTGACTTGGATTATCCTGCAAAAATATCATATGAATCTATTAAGTTGGTGGGTTCCGTCAATGGGTTGATTTGTGTTGCCATTGAGGAAAACGACGTATTTCTCTAGAATTCGCCAATTAATTAGCTCAACAAATTATCTAGTTCTGAAACTGGTTCCTTTTACATGTATGGTTTTGGATACGATGAGCTTCACAATGATTATAAGGTAATGGTAATCTACAAAAATGTGGGTGATGACAATTTACACTACAATGTGGGCAAAATATATAGTTTGAATAATAATTCATGGAAACGTTTGTATGATTTACAAATGTGATTCAAATCTATAAATTTGGTATGCTTGTGAATGAGAATCTTCATTGGGCTATTGATAATAAGATTTTTGGTTATTATAATGATTGGTTTATCCTTGTTGTTGACTTATGTGATGGGAGATGGAAAAAATTGTAATGATCCGGTTGGTCATTTTTGGTTATTCTGTAGAAATTACCATTTTACCCCTCCTGATATCAGCCCCAAGTCTATTAAGATTGAGTTTGAAAGGTTGGTGTTGAGCTTTTTGAGTTGAAAGTTGTGAATTTGGTAAGTTTGTGATTTTTAAAGTCTAAGTTGTTATGAAAGTGGTTTTAGGGGTCTTTTTGATTTTCGAGTGTCGGAATGGATTTCTGTCGATTCCATTAGTCCCGAAATGTGAAATTTGATTCGTGAGAGTTGTTGGTTTCNTGAAAGTTCTTCATATTCTAGATTCCATTAGAGAAAAAAATATGTACATAACGTCAAAGTAGATTATAGTTAAAAGTATAAAACCATTACACGTTTAATTTTACGATATAAACAAGTCGTTAAAGCACACGACGACTCTCCCCTCCCTTATAACATGACAAGAAAATGAGACATTCTATCCTTTTACACATTAATACTTGCCTAAAAATTGTTATTTCTTTTTCTTGCCAAAATTAATGGGATGACATAATTAGTGAATATCATTTCAAGAATTGTTACGATACATTGGTAAAAGAAAATTTGGGGTTGATGACTCAATTTTCTTCTTGTCTTTTACAATTTTGCACTACTTAAGCATATCATCATAAAGTGCAATAAACAAATGTGTAATCATAGTATACCTAGTGCTCTCTAACTTTTATTTTATTCATGCTTGCTAATAATTAGTGGAGGTTTATTATCTTATTAGGATAGGTAAATAAGGTCTGGTTTTTCTTGCTTATACTTATCCTTACTAAGAATGCTTTAATTTTATTTTATTAATTAAAAAACCACTAGACATGTGGTATAAAATCGTCAAAAAAATCTTTTATTTTGTAAAGACATGTATACATATCTAACATGAAAGAGTTATCAAGAAAAGACTTTGAATTGTAAAATCAAGAGTAAATTACATCACTCAATTATACCCTCTAATTAGTAGAAATTCTTGACTGATTAAAAATCGTGCTATTGAAATAAATTCAAAATAACAGTAAAAAGTAATTCTCTCATAAAATTAGTCAGGAAAACTTCCTATTTATTATCATTTCTAAATGTCACAGAGATCAATTGTTTAAAACAAGATGATGTAATTAATTAAGTTCAAATTTATTTTATTAATTAATTTTTATGAAAATCAGTCATAACTCACAACACAACTTCACATAGTAGATCCAAATACAATTTCTTGAAATTCGCTATCTTTTATACAAATCAATTAAGAGGCTATCAAACATATAGTCTCACAGAAAACCATAGAAATAAACAAAGGATTGTTTTTTATCAACAATCAAATTAGTAACTCTACACATGAAATTTTATCAACAATCAAAGGAAAAATTTATTTTTGTATTTCCTTTGAAATACAAATGCATAAACAAAATGGTACGAATTAAATCTCACACAAATACATAGAAATAAACAATCAATTTTGAATGAATTAAAATCCAATTATAAGATATCTAACTCTAGAATATTAAAACTAACAAAAAAAAATTGAAAATTAGTAATGCTACACATATATACGTATGTACCTGCTCATTTGTTTCAAAAGGTGATGAATTAGAGCTATTCATTTTTTTTTCTTCCATTTTTCTCCTCTCTAGAGTGTATCAATTTTCTGAAAATGGTATTTGAAGAAGTCACATAAAACTATTAGTAGGATTTTATTGCCAATGTATTGTTCCCTTGAAGTGTACCTAATTGGCAAGACAACAATTGAAGTAATAAAGACAATTATTTTAGTCAATTTTTTTTTTGTTTATAACATAAAGACAAATGGCCCCCAGTTTTCTAACTGTCTGTTATATTTCAAGAGACAATGGAGATATGTTCGATGAGGAAATGTGGAACACTTCTTCCAATTGTACCCTTAAGATGAGAAGTGATGGATCCAAGGAAGATTTTTGAATCGATAGAGTTTTTGAGATCGAATTATATGTATGTAATGGACAATATTGTCATTTCATTTTGCTTGCCAAATAGTGTGAACACACAAAGATTTTGTAAATCTATGAATTTTTTCCCTTGTCTATTCTAGTCCTCCATTTTAAGTTTTTTTCCCCAAACAATCCTATATATGAAGTCAAACTTTCTCACTTAAAGTTTCTCCAAGTAAGGGGTTTGTACACATCTATGATTTTACCATGTATGAGTAAATTTGAAATCAAGGCAAATTATTAATTGTGTGTTAATATTGATTTTTACTTAAAAACGAAAGAAAATAAAAGGAAGAGGTAATTCATTTGATTCTATCTTTACATGTCAAGCTTGTTAATGATTCAACAATATTGTCTTGAGATGTATCTCATAATTTAGTATGTGATAGCTGGTCACCAAATCCATTAGTAATTTTTTAGGTTGAAACTTGTTGATGTGTCAATAAAGTCGCATAATGTAAACTAACAAGAAAATATTACGTATAAAATATAGAAATATGGTTAATCACGTAAGATCTTCGAAAATTTTATGCATATTTTGGTCATAATTGAAAAATATATATCACGTTAAAAGGTGTTTTGGCTGACTTATCCCAATATATAGATCTCAAATATTTTTGTGAAAAAGATTAGAAACCAAATTGAAAAATCTTAAAGTTTAAGAGGACAAAAAGGATAAGAAATCCATTTTTTTTATCAACTTGGGACTAGTCTCTTCCTTTGATACTATTAACACCTCTAATGGAGGTTTCTGATACTCTAATCTAAGAAGAAGATCAATAATACATAAAGTAAAAATGTGTATTGAATTGAATAAGCTCAACTGAGCATTACATGTACATATATACATCTCTCGCACATAGCTTAACAGAAAAGGATCAGTTATAACTAACTTGATTCCCTAAGTAACTATACTGCCACATCATCTAATCTCTAACTAACTGTTGTGTCTTCAATACTCCCCCTCAAGCTGAATGGTGCAAATAGATTGTACACACCAAGCTTGGACAGTAAAAAATCATGTTGAGTCCTTCCTAACCCTTTGGTTAATACATCTGCTAGCTGCATTTTAGATGATACATGACTTGTTTGAATAACACCCTCTTGTATCCTTTCTCAAATGAAATGACATTCAATTTCTATATGTTGTGTCCTTTCCTGGTATATAGGATTAGCAGCAATCTGCAATGCTGCCTTACTATCACAAAACAATCTGACTGGCAACTCCAACTCCACTTTTAATTCTTTGTACAAGCCTATCAACCAAACAATTTCTGCCACAGCATTAGCCATGCTCCTGTATTCTGCTTCAGTTGAGCTCCTTGAAATTGTATTTTGTTTCTTCGATTTCCATGAAATCAAAGAGTCTCCAATCTTCACCAAAAAGAGAGTAAAAGAATTCAGAATCATTATCACTTCTAAATATATACTTTGATATGACTATCAAACTGTCTGTGTATTAGATTGAGAAAATTATTCAGTACAATGGAAACATTACTTTTCAATTTGAGGAATATCCAGACCATCCTACTACTATCATCTACTAATGCAAGAAAATATCTTCTATATGGACCCCAAACATCACCATGTATCAAGTCAACACACTATTACATCTACTAGTGCTTTGAGGAAAAGGTAATCTAGTCTGTTTTGCCAAAGGACAAATACTACAAGAAGGCTGTTTTGAAGTAGCTGAAACATGTGCTAAGTGCATTTGTTGAAGAATTCTGTGAGAAATGTGTCCTAATCTTCTATGTCACAAATCTGCAGTGTCCATCATACTTAGAGCAGTTGAGGGGGCAGCCGCAGGACCAACATTGTATGACCAATAGTATAATACATTCTCCAAATTACCAGCCCCATTCACCTCCCCAGTGTGAAGGTCCTGCAACATACAATGGCCAGGATAAAACACCATACAACAGTGAAGATCTTTGGTCAGTTGATCAAGCTTAGACTTCCCAATAAAAGGAATAGGTATTTGCTGACCATTAGGTAAATGAACCTTCTCAGACTCAGATGGGGAAGGATTTTGAGTCTCATAAAGAAATTTGTGAGTAGATACCATATGGTTTGTATCCACTGTGTCAACTATCCACCTAGAACCAGGTGAATTATGTACTACAGAGCACTTAATGATACCTGTAACATCTGGAGACTGAGATCCATGTGGAACAAGATGACTTCCTCCTGTAAAAGCCATATTTATTCCTTTTCCTCCATGACCATGAATACTGGCATTTCCATATCTAAGAGAGTAATTGTCCACAACAACTTGACTGTAACCATCAGATCCCTGAGGTGCAGAAGGAAAAAAACCAAGAAAGTCACTAGATCTGTGACTAGTTCCTCCAACCTGCTTACAGATCTCACCTGCATTATAATTCTGAGGAAAAGGTAACTTTCCATAAGAAGGAGCAATTATATGCCTTGCACTATGAACACCATATTCAGAATTAAGTAATTGAGAACTCTAAGAAGGAACACATGTGTTGTACTGCACATTGCATCCTTTTTTTTTTCTTTTAAACCATGGAGGATATCCTATAAGCTGATAACAATCACCCTTCACATGACCTTTTGACTTACAATGATCACAAAATGCATTAGGATTCTTGTATCTGGGTTTTGGAGATTGCTTAGCAGACAAAAAGGCTGTGACATCATTCCTTTAGTTACAGTTTTCATCCCCGTAGTACTGTGATCCACATATTTCTCACTGTCCTCCTCTGTTATCATCGCATATGCCTGATTAAGAGTTGGTTCAGTAGTCTTCATAAGGATCTGTCTCATTGCCTGAGAATGTGATTTATTCAGTCCTCCAAGGAATTGAATCAGTCGTTGTTGTCGCAAATGCTTAACATAATCCTTCGATTTTGGGCGTTCACAACTCGGAAAGACCACTATTGTATCATACTCTGCCCACAACTCCTTCAATTTTGTGAAATAGACCGAAACAATATTAGTCCCTTATGCAATCGTAGCTATCTCCCTATGTAATTGGTAGATCCTTACACGATTAACCTTATCAGATTGTTTCTGCAGATCCTCCCAAACAAGAGATGCATCAGATGCGTACACAATTCCACTCAAGAGACTAGGAGCTACAGTGTTCATGAGCCAAGATAAAGCAATTGCATTACAAGTATCCCATTGATCATGATACTTACCCTCGAAGCTTGTCTTCTTGCAAGTTCCTGTCACAAATCCTAACTTTCATTTCACTTGCAAAGCAATTCTCATCGATCTTCTCCATAATCCATAATTCTATGTCCCTGTCAACTTAACAGGACAAATTACAGATCCTGGAGCATCAGATGGGTGCAAGTATAGATGATGAGTGTAGTGAATAACAAGCTTCGTCGCTATTGTTATTGATTCAGTCACCTGCTCTGATACCATATTAACACCTCTAATGAAGGTTTCTGATACTCTAATCTAAGAAGAAGATCAATAATACAGAAAGTAAAAATGTGTATTGAATTGAATAAGCTCAACTGAGCATTGCATGCACATATATACATCTCTTTCACATAGCGTAACAGAAAAGGATCAGTTATAACTAACTTGATTCCCTAACTAACTATACTGCCACGCCATCTAATCTCTAACTAACTGTTGTGTCTTCAATAGATACTAAAATATATGAAGTGTCAAGAAACATAAATGTGTTGTGAAGATATAAAAAAATAGTTGAAATGAGTAGATTTACCAAACTACCATTAGAGATATTATAGGTGTAAGCGTCTTAATAAACTTTTTATTACTCTATATTTCTTGTTTATGGCTCGTTTGGTGGAAGGTTATGCACCCTTTGCTACTCAATTGTAATCCTTGGTGCCCTTCGAGCTACATGTAGGTATTAGTCCAAGGGTTAATTCAGTTCTTTTAGAATTCTTTTAATCAAACTCGAAGAGCTTTTTGAGAGAGATCGCTTTAATCATTCCTAATAAGATTAGACAAATCTGAATTAGTAGGCTTTGGATGATTAATAAAAAAAAGTTAACAATTTTAGTTTAACCCAACTATTGGGTTGGTTGGGTCCAAATTGGTCCATTAAAAGGTCAACCTTAATGGTCCCGATTCTAGGCCAGACTGGGTTACCCTTAGGTCTGATTTAGGGGTTGGGGTTTTGAGAGAAAATACTAGCTGGCTCAACCCTTGCCTCTTAAGGGGTTAGTCGGGTTTAACGGGTCAAATATTCTTTTTCTTACTATATTGTAACTTTGTATTAATATTTGGAATTATTGAACTTTGTACTTGGTAAGAGGACATAAATTATGAATAAAAACTCAAAGGGTTAATGAGCTTTCTATTTTCTTTCTTGATAATTTTTTTTAAAAATAAAATTTAGAGCAAGATTTACTACTTGTATGAAAAAAATTGAAGAAGAAGAAGAAGAGAAAATTCAAACTTTAAAGTATCACCAAAAACTACATTATATTCTTCTCTACCTCTTTCGGTACAGTGTCTTTATCAACCATCGATCTTATATTTGTAGTTTTTAATACAAAATTTACATTTAACTCTACTGTATCATCTATTCGATCATATAATTGTTACGCCCCGAGTCTACACCCTGGGCGGGACCGGCACTCGGAGACCATTGCTGGCCCCAAGCGAACCCTTGGCCTGGCTTTCTTAACTCAGCGGAAACCTAACTTAACAGAATAAGTTCATGCAATGCAAATATGACACAACAACTTAACTTATAAAATCTGGCCACAAAGGCGACTCATATCTCAAAATAGAATATTTACATATATACATAGATGAGAGACTCAATACTAACTGACTGACTGTCTATGAAGCCTCTAAATACTGAGATGGATGTTGGGACAGACCCCGCAACACCCTAATAAAACAAAACTAAGAACNTATTTGAGATTAAGTACTTGACCCATGATTAATTAGTGTGGTGGATAATTATTTGTAATTAATTGTTTCTTGATATAATTTGTTTTCCTGTTTTTCATGTCATGTTTCCTTTGCTTTTGAGCCCATCAAACATTTTACTTGTTTTTTGATCAGATTTATCTTTGTTAGATTTTAAATTAAGAAACAAATATTGAAAAAATGGTTTGGCTTAGCTTATTTAGTGATACAATTCTTTATTTTCTTAATTGATTTTACGTTGTTCTTCGTGAGATTTGACCCAATTAGTAGTTGGAAGAATTATATTCAACGAGCAAACGACCGTGTAGTTTCTCTTTGAGGAATGGATTTGGACATTATCACTTGGTAATACACATTGTGTGCACAGTGTTTAGTGCAGTTATTTTCATTCCACTTGATTTTTCCCTTCCTACATGTAACTATGCGTAGATCGTTTTGACCTTTAAGAACCCTTTTTTGTGGCCTTATTTTGTGGTTTATGTCTTGTGGGTATGTGTTGCACGGTGTTGAGGCAATGATACGTATCAGAGAAGAAATTTTAAAATTGAAAGTTTGGAAATTTGAAGTTTGATCAAAGTCAACATATTTGTTTAATGAGCTTGTAATTTTATTTTTTGATGATCTTATAATCTAGATTCATATCATTATTCACCATATGAAATCCTAGAGACAAATAACTTACGAGAATTGATATGTATAACACACATACACTAAAACTAGTAATCATATAAATAAGAATAGACTTCCAAACCTAACACTAACAGAAGTTTTTGCCGAACGAAAATAAATCATATTTTGGTTGTTCTGGTGTCACTTGTCTTTTTTCAATTTTTGATGTTGCATAGTTCAAACAACAAATTATTTAAGACACATAGATTAATTGAATTAAAATTCCTACATATTAGGAAAATAAAAACCCTAAATTTAGGATAATAATTAAATTACTATTTGATTTAGTGTGAAATAAAATTTTAAAGAGTGAAAAAGCGAACTACATTCTCTAAGGTCGTTCCCCTTCGTGTTTTTAATATAATATCGATAGATATAGATACTATATTGTGAAAGCATTTAACCGCGTTGCATATCATAATATTGTTCGTGTTATTTTTATAACTTATAAGTGAGAAATGGGCTTCTGGTGGACTTAGTACACAATAAGTTCTCAATCTCTCATATTTTTATTCTCATACTCAAAGATTTCAAATGTAATTCAAGTGGAAATATTTTTATGTGTGATTTAAATATTTAAAAAATTACAGAATTCAATTCAAACGCATAACACAAAAACATATTTTACCCGACAAATTTATAAATCTTTATTTTCTTGGCTTACTTAAGTTTTTTTATAAAAATAAAAAACTAAATTTCCTGTCCAAATTCTCTATCACACAAAACCCTTGGAATTAATTAAATTAAATGGACAAAAGTCATAGTGAATTAAAGTTTAATGGTGAATTCTCCTAATCCAACACTACATTTTTTGACTTATTTTTTTTGGAATGTGAAATTTAAGAGATTTCTTTGAGCGTGACGTTCAAGCAACAACTTAAATGCACATTTATTTTAGGCGAATTTAAAGGGGGGAAAATTGATCGAGTGATATTTAATGAACAAGCTATGTTTAAATCTATTACCAAAAAGAAAATGACCATTTTTTGGGAAAAGAATTATATAAAATATCTTTTGGGGTACAATAAGGAAATATTTTCAGAACACAGGAAAAACATAAAAANGAAATTTAAGAGATTTCTTTGAGCGTGAAGTTCAAGCAATAACTTAAATACACATTTATTTTAGGTGAATTTAAAGGGGGGAAAATTGATCGAGTGATACTTAATGAACAAGCTGTGTTTAAATCTATTACCAAAAAGAAAATGATCATTTTTTGGGAAAAGAATTATATAAAATATCTTTTGGGGTACAATAAGAAAATATTTTCAGAACACAGGAAAAACATAAAAATGTTGTCTTCTCAATTTTTTTACAAACCAAATGGAATCTGAAGTTCAAGCAACAACTTAAATGCACACTCATTTTTGACAAATTTAAAGGAAAAAAATTGATCGAGTGATACTTAATGCACAAGCTAAGTTTAAATCAATTACCAAAAATAAAATGACCATTTTTTGGGAAAAAAATTATATAAAATATCTTTTGAGGTACAATAAGGAAATATTTTCATAAGACTAAGAAAAATATCTAAAAGCTTGTTGTCTTCTCAAATTTCTACAACACAAATGGAATCTGAATCCTCTCACCTACACCAATAGTGGAGCAAACACACTAGTCGTGCTCCATTTTCTACTTCTTCATTTTAAGATTCAAACTTTAAATCCGGTGTTCTTGCTAGTAGAGCTCATAGCTGAAATTCTCTTAAGGCTTCAAGTGAAGTATCTTTTGAAATTCAAGTCTGTATTAAAATCCTGACTTTGTTTAACTTGTAGAACTGAATTTGTCAAAATCCATCTCCATAGATCAGCTAATAATAAGGCTTGCCATAAAATTTTCTAGTGCTTTAGTTATTAGCATTATGAATGTACAAGTTTAGTTATTGATGACTAGTATTTATATTACTTGTAATCTAATTACATAAAAATGAATTAATCATAAATTTTTTGTCATAAAATCACGGAGGTTACAGCCCTGCAAAATACATGTTTTTCATAATAATTAGCGGAGGTTTATCACCCCACAAAATACAGGTATGAAATTTATTAAAACAAACAACGGAGGTTTACAACCCCCACAAAATGAAACAAATAACCGCCATAAATTTGTTGCGGCGGTCTTCAAAAAACTTCGCAAAGCGGTAGCGGCAGACGCAATTGTGTGTCTCAGAAACCACCTCCACAACAATTAGCAGGGGTTAGTAACCCCCGCAATTTGGAATTTTAAACCCCTTTAATTGGCTTTTTTTTTTGTAGTGTGCTGATGTTTGATTCACATGAAAACAATCTTATGGATTGTTCTGTTAGTTCTTTATTTTATGACCATGTTACGAGGATAATTGACTTGGATTATCCTGCAAAAATATCATATGAATCTATTAAGTTGGTGGGTTCCGTCAATGGGTTGATTTGTGTTGCCATTGAGGAAAAAGACGTATTTCTCTAGAATTTGCCAATTAAGCAGCTCAACAAATTATCTAGTTCTGAAACTGGTTCCTTTTACATGTATGGTTTTGGATACAATGAGCTTCACAATGATTATAAGGTAATCGTAATCTACAAAAATGTGGGTGATGACAATTTACACTACAATGTGGTCAAAATATATAGTTTGAATAATAATTCATGAAAACGTTTGTATGATTTACCAATGTGATTCAAATCTATAAATTTGGTATGCTTGTGAATAGGAATCTTCATTGGGCTATTAAAAATAAGATTTTTGGTTATTATAATGATTGGTTTATCCTTGTTGTTGACTTATGTGATGGGAGATGGAAAAAATTGTAATGATCCGGTTGGTCATTTTTGGTTATTCTGTAGAAATTACCATTTTACCCCTCCTGATATCAGCCCCAAGTCTATTAAGATTGAGTTTGAAAGGTTGGTGTTGAGCTTTTTGAGTTGAAAGTTGTGAATTTGGTAAGTTTGTGATTTTTAAAGTCTAAGTTGTTATGAAAGTGGTTTTAGGGGTCTTTTTGATTTTCGAGTGTCGGAATGGATTTCTGTCGATTCCATTAGTCCCGAAATGTGAAATTTGATTCGTGAGAGTTGTTGGTTTCCTATTTCGAGTATTTTTGAGGATTTAACGTCCTAAGTTGTGAAATTATAAAAATTTTGCCTTAGGATTGACTTTGGTCAACATTTGAGTTCAGATGCTCAGATTGAAATTTCGAGAGTTCTGTTAGATTTGGGGGATGATTTTAGGTCTAGGTGAAGTCTTAGTTAATTTTTTAGGGGTACCGAACTTGTTTTAGCCTTTTTAGGCTATGAGTTAGTTTATTGTGGTTTTCACGGATGTCGTATCAGGAAGACCTCATATTCGTGTTTTGACAGTTCCATTGAGTCCGGAATGTTGAGTATAATTGATTTGCATATGTAGTTTGTGCTCAAGGGGTTGAATCTCAAGGGTCGATTTGATGTTTTAAGAGTTGGGGTGATTTGCTGATGTCTGAGTTCTGGTGCACCTCCGCTTTTGTGGAAGTTGGCTCGCTTTTGCAAAGGCCCAACCCATGTTGACCTTTACTTGAGCAACCATCGCTTAAGCGAAGGACCTAACGCTTAGGCGACCTTCGCTTTTGAGAAGGGGGTGTCGCTTTTGCGATGCCCACGTTTTAGTAAGGTTTGCTTAAGCGGACCCCTGGTCACTTTTGTAACATCAGAGAGGGTTTTGGCCTGCGATTTCAGGGTTTAACCCCCATTTCACAATTTTTGAGCTTGGGGAGACCTTGGCGGCGATTTTTGAAGGGATTTTCAGTGCTAGATCATTTGGGTAAGCCTTCTTGATCCTAAACCTTCATTTTTTATTGATTAGTTAATTAAGAGTTTTAACACCATAATATGAGATTTTGATTGGTGATTGTGGATGTTTTTCATGAACTCAAGTTCTTAACTACAATGGTGATTTTGAAGTGATTTTATCCGTTTTCGAAACGGTTTTCTCTAATGAGTTTCTAAACCCTTGAGTAATGTTTTCAAGTATTATTTTCAAGATTCAAACCTTCTTTATCAAATTGGAGTTTGTGTTGATTGACCCACTTTTCAAGAGAATTAGCGTGGGTACTGTGATTTACGGTAGATGATTGTGAATAGTTGATTATTTTAGATTGTGTGACTTTAGAAGTGGTTCGAAAGGGGAAGACTCAACTCTTGAAGTGATTGTTGATCGTTTTAAGGCAGGTGGCTTCCTAAACCTTGTATTCTAGTTGAATTCGTATGTTTCCTTCGTTAATTGTGTGTTTGAAGTAATGGGGATGGGGTGAAGGGTTTAATTTTTCCACTTGATACATCTAAATAAATAAAAAGGGGTTGAAACGAAAAAGGCTATGTGTTGAACATGATGATGTAAATTGCCTTAATGTAACCCTTATTGATTGATAAAATGCTTGAAAGCATGAATATGGACTTGAATTGTGTAATTCGTTGTCTCTTCTATGTGGTGTGATACTTCTTGTGTGCATTGATTGTTGAACACCGTGATGAGCCAAATGATGATTATTATGGTGAGGTCATTGCCGTCAAGTGTGATTTGGCCGAGGTAGTTTCCGGAGAGTGTTAATATGTCGAGTTCATTTCCGACAATGGTTATAAAGCCAATGTGAAATGGTCTCAACAAGAGATTGATTATTGTGACTTGAGGTATTTAATGCATATGCGTGACTTGTTTGATATTTGAGATTGATGTACTTGTTACATATGACTGAACTACTTGACTTTGAGGTTGGCTTATTTGATTCCCTTAATTATTGAATTGTGGTTATTGGAATGAGACTGTTGGGCTCGTGAGTTGTGTATTGTAGAATTTCTAGGTTGGGTTGATCTTTGTGCATGTTGTAGTTTGAGGAGGTTCGGTTAGAGTGTAAGGGCTATTCGATTTCTAGTTAGTTACTTTGTTTAGTAGGCTGCTTGTTGGTACCTTGTTGTTGGTAATCACCCATTGCTTATACACTTGTGTAGGTTGCGAGTCTAGATCCACGTGACTTTTCTCTCTTTCTTCGATTTTGAGGCTTGTCAAGGATTTGAAGAGGTAACTTCTTATAATTCGGCGGGCCCTCTTTTTCATTTTCTTACACTTTAATCTATTTGAGAAATAAAGATTGAGACTTGTATTTATTTTTTAATTTCGACTTATGTATTTAGTGCCTTGTGCACGTGACAATCAGATTTTGGGTATTTTAATAGAAGAACAAGGTTTCTGCTTTATCTTGTTCTTGTTTTTATTGTAATTCTACATTTCTTTTCTTTTTCGTTGGGTTGAGGCTGACTTGGCTAGGTGAGAATAAACAAGTGTCATCACGTCCATTTTTGGGTCACGACAAAAATGGAGAACCTTTGCTGTGGAGAATAAATGTATTATTTCCCGTCGTACCTCGAAAAGTTAGGAAATGATTTTTCTATGATTTGTCAACTACCTTGACTCTGATAGATGTGTGGGTTATGAAGGTATATGGGGTTAAAGAATCTTGGACAAATATGTTTATCATAAGATACGCGGGGTATCATTAATTTGGTACGCCCTTTTGCATGTCAAATGAAGGTGAATTTTTATTTAAGAACAGATCATTTTTCATGATTTACAATCCAAATAATGACTCAAAGAATGATTACCTTGTTGAGTCAAAGATCTACGTTGAAAGGCTTGTTTGACCCTTTTGCAAAACGTACAAGGAATGCAACAACATCAAAGGAAGGAAAAGCTCAGATGAAGATTATAATCGTGTTCTAAATAATTAATAAGATTTCTCTATACCATTTTCTCAACAATGTTTCTTTTCTCAAATATAAAACAACAAGACATTGCATATTAGGGACATTAACCTTATCTGCTTCATTAAACAACTTCCTAAGAATAATAATTTTAGTTTAAGTGCTTGGTGTCTTCATCGTCAAACTAAATGCACTCAACATTATTTATATTCTTGAGAAGTATTTTAAGGGGCATGTCGTGCCTATAGATATAGTCAGAAATAAGCACGAGGAACATGGATATCATGGCAGGTGAATGTGCCAATAACACCTAGGTATAGCCCATGATAGGGTTATTGTTTGATACAATGCGCTTCTTCAATTCTTAAAAACCACAACTATTGTGGAACAATGGTTAAGGTCTAACATATATAGTATCTATAATTTTGGTTCCTTGTTGCTAATATATAATTTCCTATTTTTGTTCGCACGAAATTTAGTGGTTTCCATGTTGGTAATAGCTAATCGAATATTTACTTTAGGCTTCCCTTTATTTTACATATCGGGTCAACCACATATACTTTTAACTACAATAACAATGCATGCAAGAAAATTAGGTTCCAAAAGTCTTAATTAAAACTAAAAATAGTTGAAAGCACATACGTTTTTCAAGTAGCAACATAAAATCACACAGTTGAAAATTCTTCAAGCAAAGTACTTCAAAATGATCAAATTAAAACAAAGCATGTTTATTTTAAAGGAGCTCTGCGAGGACTTCCCTTCCTCTTGCGCTTCCGCTTCATCTCAGCAATCTTTCCTCATTTGTCTTCCACCTACAAATTCCATCATAACATACGTTATTCGCAAAAATATTTATGTGTATTGACAGTGTAAATATATAATAATACTCTATCTGTCTCAATTTAAGTGTCTCGTTACTTTTTTTTATGTGTCTCAAAACGAGGGGGTTTCCCCTATATTTGGTGTAAAGACTCAAATCCAATATAACAATAACCACCTCTCAACTATATTAATAAAACTAAAGTTCAATTACAATTCCCAAAAGTAAACGTAACAACTAAAACAGTAAAACCCCCAAACAAACACATAGAAATATCAAATGTAAGACTAGATATTGATTGGAGAAAGAAGGGAGATGAGAAAATACAAACACTTCAGAAGGGAGATGAGGAGAACTAAACTTTCACACAACAATAAGCCTAACCTATATTTCCAACTTCTCTTCCTTTTAGACTGGTCGCTACATGGATCTCAATTCAACATTTGTGAAGGTCTTTCAATCTTATTTCTTGACCCAATAAATGACTTCGTGACGTCAAATTCCATGTCGTACTTGGGTTGATTCATAACATTTAGTACTTCATTTGTTCCAATTTATATGACACACTTTCGTTTTTTGTTAGTTTAAAAAATAATGATACAATTCTATATTTTCTAACAATTTAGCTTTAAAATACTCATTTTACCTTTAATGAGAGTTTTTAAGCAACACAAACATCCATGATTTGTTTTGGACCATAAATTTCAAGTCTTTCTTTCTTTCTTAAAATCCATGTCAAGTCAAACAATATCACATAAATTGTGATGGAGGGAGTACGTTTT
Source organism: Solanum stenotomum (assembly GCF_019186545.1). NCBI lineage: Eukaryota > Viridiplantae > Streptophyta > Magnoliopsida > Solanales > Solanaceae > Solanum > Solanum stenotomum. The sequence continues at coordinate 11,296,044 of NC_064293.1, forward strand.
TTCAATTTCCACATTCTATTTAGGATTATACAACAACAACATACCTAGTGATATCTAACAAATGAGGTCTGGAGAGGGTAGAATGTACTAAAACCTTACCACTACCTCGTGGAAGTAAAGAGACTGTTTTCGATCAAGCATAATTTCCAGAATTCAATTTCAAAAAAATATTAAAAAATAAAATAAAAATCATCGCCAAACAACTACTTAATTTGAAATGGAGGAAGCTAAGTGATATGTACCTGGCAAGCAATGGAACAGAATTGAAACTGTTCAGGGTCATGCAATCTCCTTTTGCAAGTGAGACAAGTAGGATCTCCAGCAATTAAAGAGCCAGACCCACAATGTGGCAGATGATTCAAAGCAATTACCCATTTCTTGTTGCATCTGTATGGCTGCACATAGCAAATTATATATATCTCATCACAAACATATAAATGCTAATTATGTAAAAAAAACAACAATAAATCTTTGTTGTAAGACTATATATGCATGTGTGAAAACAACTTTGAAGTTAGACTTTGTCAAGCTTAACTTCAAATATTTTTGCATGATTTTCAAACAAAAATAGCTGAACTTCATCGATACGTACAAAAATTTCAGGCAAACACAAAAAAAGCAGCCATATGTATCTTTAGTTCTAATAGAAAATGATTAAACTTTAGTCATTTTGTTCAAGCTCAACTTCAAACAAATGGGTAGACTTGCAAATTTTTACCCACAATATGACTTAACTAGTGGGTCCAAACAGAGATGGCTCAAGGATACAGCTAGTAAAACACTTACTTTTAGACAAAGGCCCAAAAAAAATAATAGTGACTATATGAATTTATTATCACTTAAAACAGAAGATTATAATAAAAAGTACAAATTTTATATATGTATATATATAAAAACTATCTACTTTTTATCATAAATATTTTCTAATTTTGAATTAAAAATCTCAAATTTTATATTAATAAATAATATTTTTACAATAACATCCAAAATAATATAGTATGAACAAATAATTAACATCTCATTAACTAATATTTAATTCTCACTCAAATGTTCAAATAAATTAATGTCCAGAGCATCAATTCATAATCAATATAATCTATTTTCATTTCTAGTTGTAACTATCTATATCAATTTAAATTTACCTGAATTAATTTACAGTCAATATACTTCTCCATCTGCTCGAGAAGAACAACGTCTTTGTAAACATGTCGATAAATCTTTAGCTGGTCATGATCATTGTGTTTGTTTGATGAGATGCAATACATGCATAAATCTGAATCGCATGTGATACAATACTTGCTCAGTTCATTCTTTTGAAGTTCATCATGCACCAAACATGACCCAAAGAATGTCTTTTTCTAAAGTAGTCCTAGCCATGTTGGCATATTCCTGCTAGGTTCCAATTCTCCCTGCAAATATAATCATTATAATAAAATAGACTATGATATTTTCAATTGATCTGATTGAATTGCAAAAGTTTTACTCACTTTCCAAAATATAGTAATCTTACCTGAAGTAATATTATCATCAAATATACATAGTACAAGAAAATAAAAAATACTTATCAAGCTAATTATCTCTTGAAACAGTCTTTCTCATTATTTGAACAATAAATTTACTTGAAACGATATTGTCATCAAATATACATATATCAAAAGAATTATGAAGAAAATAAAATACTTACCAAGCTAATGATCTATAAAGGTTTAAAATTCTATTAAGGCTTGTTTAGAGTGTAAATTTTAAGAGAAACTAAGACTTCACTTCTTTATGTATAATTAGAAATGTATGTTAAGATTTTATTGACCTTTCCGCGAGGTTTCATCTTATCTTGCATATTAATCTAATCTTGAAACTAAGACTTCACTTCTCTACATCGTCAACAAAATACATTAATCTAATCTCAAACGTAAGTGTGAGATATTTCATCTTATCTTGCACACCAAACGATCCTAGTACTCATGGCATTTGTATAAACCTCATCCCTTATCTTTCCATCACAGAGAGAAACCACATCACCTACTGTGAGCTTTTGTGACAGTACTTCTTTTTAGAGATACATCTGGTACATTCGGAACACACTAATTTAGATTTGGATCAAATAGATTTCATTGAGGGGAAAATGTTCCTTAACAAGCTTTCGCCATTTAGAAGGTTCAAATGAAATATTATTAAGAATCGAGGAATTTCATCCATCTTATCACACCCTTGATGATGCACACCAATAATAAATGAATGATTCTATTACGACGTGTAAGCTTGATTCTTTTTATTTAGTCAAGCATATGGAAGTATTCAATAAAGGAATGATTATGAGACTTGAGTTAACTTTTATCAACTTTAATTTGATATCAGAGAATGTGGAGGGTTCATCAAGTATTTTTTTTACCTCACCTCCCTAATAGGAATAGGGGTAATTTACAAATAGGGCTAATAAATTCGCCAATCGAAATATTAGGTAATAATATTTTGAATTTCTTCATTTGAAGTAAATTCTTCCAAACTCAAAATATTAAGATAGAGGAGTACCCTTGACCACAATAGATCTCGTACAAAGTATACTTCAATAGGCTTATTGAAGGCTCCTATTGACATGCATTCAAAAGAAATCAAGCCTACGAATTCATCAATTATGAGTCAGGTACCCTCACATAACTGACATAGAACTAGTATTTTCTCTTACATCCTCTAGAGTTTACATGTGAATCAAAATTTTATTTTACTTCATCTTTTTATATTGATTTGTCAAGAAAATGATGATATATTTATAGGTTGAAAAGAGGGTTTGAAGCAAAAATATAAGTCTAACATACTAGGAAGTTGGTTTGTAGCAAATAGGAAGTTGGCTTGACATGGTTAGGAGTGTTGTTGAAGTATAACTAGTGGCTCCAAATACATAGCCTGAATTAAGAGAGAGAAGCTCGGATCAAGTCCATGAACCAAGTTGAAAGAAAGAACTCAACAAAGACATAGAAAATAGGGTTTTATGGGATGATTTAGGGTAAAATGGTCATTTCATTCTAAGTCGTGAAAATTCCCCCTTTCTAACGTGAAAAGAAGTAGAATGAACAACTAGAATACAAAACCGTTGAAAGTTTTACATATTCTAGATACTATAAGAGAAAACAATATGTGCATGACGTCAAAGTAGATTATAGTTAAAATTACAAAATCGGTACACGTTTAATTTTACGATACAAACAAGTCGTTAAAGCACACGACGACTCCCGCCTCCCTTATAACATGACAAGAAAATGAGACATTATATCCTTCTACACATTAATACTTGCCTAAAAATTTGAGGTTGATGACTCAATTTTCTTTTTGTCTTTTATAATTTTGAACTACTTAAACATATCATCATAAAATGCAATAAACAAATGTGTAATCATAGTACACCTAGTTCTCTCTAACTCTTATTTTATTCATATTTGCAAATAATTAGATGAGGTGTGTTACCTTATTAGGATATGTAAGTAAGGTCTTTAATTTTATTAATAAACAACTACTAGACATGTGGTATAAAATCGTCAAAAAAAATCTTTTATTTTGTAAAGACATGTATACATATCTAACATGAAAGATTATCAAGAAAAGACTTTGAAATATAAAATCAAGAGTAAATTTAATAATTGAAATATTTATAAACTGTTACATCACTTAATTATACCCTCTAATTAGTAGAAATTCTTGACTGATTAAAAGTTGTGATATTGAAATAAATCTAAAATAACAGTAAGAAGTAAAATTATCTCATAAAATTAGTCAGGAAAACTTGCTAATATATACAATTTAGATCTAAATTCAGTCATAACACAACTTCACATAGTAGATCCAAATTCAATTTCTTGAAAATTCGCTATCTTTTATACAAATCAATTAAGATGCTACCAAACATATAGTTAGCCTCATGAAATTTTATCAACAATCAAAGGAAAAATATAATTTTCTATTTCCTTTTTGAAATACAAATGCATAAACAAAATGGTAAGAATTATATCTCACACAAAAATATAGCAATAAACAATCAATTTAGAATGAATTAAAATCCAATTATAAGATACCTAACTCTAGATTATTAAAACTAACAAAAAAAAAAAAAAATTGAAAATTAGTAACGCTACACATATATACGTACCTGCTCATTTGTTTCTAAAGGTGATGAATCAGAGCTATTCATTTTGTCTTCTTCCATTTTTCTCCTCTCTAGAGTGTATCAATTTTCTGAAAATGGTATTTGAAGAAGACAGATAAAACTACTAGTAGGATTTTATAGCTAATATATTTTTTCCTTGAAGTGTACTTGGTTGGCAAGACAACAATTGAAGTAATAAAGACAATTTTTTTAGTCAAATAAAATTTTGTTTAGAAGAACCTAAGGTCAAATGGGCCCCCAGTTTTTTAACTGTCCGTTATATTTCAAGAGACAATGGAGATATGTTCGATGAGGAAATGTGGAACATTTCTTCCAGTTTTACCCTTAAGTTGAGAGGCGATGGATCCAAGGCATATTTTCAAATCGATAGGACCTAGAGTTTTTGAGGTCGAATTATATGTATGTAATGGCAATATTGTCATTTCATTTTGCTTGCCAACTAGTGTGAACATAGAAATATTTTGTAACTCTATGAATTTTTTCCCTTATCTATTCTAGTCCTCCATTTTAATTTTTTTCCCAAACAATCCTATATGTGAAGTCCAAGTTTCTCCAAGTAAGGGGTTTGTACACATTTATGATTTTACCAAGTATGAGGTAATCAGATTTAGTTAATTTGAAATCAAGGGAAATTATTAATTGTGTGTGTCAATTTTGATTTTACTTTAAAAGGAAAAAAAATAAAAGGAAGAGGTAATTCATTTTATTCTCTCTTTACATGTCAAGTTTGTTGATGATTCAACAATATTGTCTTGAGATACATCTCATAATTTAAGTATGTAATAAATGGTCATCGGATTCATTAATATTTTTTTAGGTTGAAACTTGTTGATGTGTCAACAAAGTCGTATAATGTAAATTAACAAGAAAATATTACCTATAAAAAATAGAAATACGCTTAATCATGTAAGGCCTTTGAAAAGTTTATGCATATTTTGGTCATAATTGAAATATATGTATCACGTTAAAGGTGCTTTGGCTGACTTATCCCAATATATAAATGAACTTTTCATTACTCTATATTTCTTGTTTATGTCTCGTTTGGTGGAAGGTTATGCACCCTTTCCTACTCAATTGTAATCATTGGTGCCCTTCGAGCTACATGGTATCATTAGTCCAAGGGTTAACTCAGTTCTTATATAGAGTTTTTTTAGTCAAACTCTTATTATGATGAGCTTGTTGAGAGAGATTGCTTTAATCATTCCTAATAAGCTTAGGCGAATCTGAATTAGTAGGCTTTGGATGATTAATAAAAAAAAAAGAAGTTAACAATTTTAGCTCAACCTAACAATTGGGCTGGTTGGGTCCAAATTGGTCCATTAAAGGTCAACCTTAACGGTCTCGATTCTAGGCCAGACTGAGTTACCCTTAGGTCTGGTTTAGGGGTTGGGGTTTTGGGAGAAAATACTAGTTGACCCAACCCTTGCCTCTTATGGGGTTAGTCGGGTTTAATGGGTCAAATTAATATTCTTTTTCATATTATATTATAACTTTGTATTAATATTTGAAATTATTGAATTTTGTACTTTGTAAGAGGACATAAATTATGAATAAAACCTCAAAGGGTTAATGAGCTTTCAATTTTTTTTATTGATAACAAAAAATTTATATAAAACTTAGAACTAGATTTACTACTTGTATGAAAAAAATTGAAAAAAAGAAGAAGAAGAGAAAAATCAAACTTTAAGATATCACCAAAACCATCGTCTTCTCTACCTCTATATGGGTGTCTTTATAAACCATCGATCTCATATTTATATTTTTTAATACTAAATTTACATTTAACTCTATATGTATCTTCTATTCGATCATATAATAATCTCACATCATTTTTATTCATTTTCAGGGGCTAAGCACATGATGATGTTGGACACAGTTTGCTTATCAAAGCACTGGAAAATACTTTTCAAATAATTAGCTAAACATAAATTATCATTTTTCTAAAAACTTATTTTAATAAAAATATTTCTCAAAATAAGAAGATTTTAGCCATTTGGCCAAATAGGCTGTAAAATTGATCAGATCCATTCTCAAAATTAAACTTGTTCTTGCTATTTGCCAACTTTGGGATGACTAATTAAAACTTTATTTATTGTTAACAGAAATATAAGAGAGTAAGTGATATTGAAAGTAGAAAATGTTTATGTAAATTTAGGTTGACTAAGATTTGATTAAGAAGATTTCAGGTCGTAAAGCCTCATCTAACAAATGAAGAATTACTTGACTCATGATTAATTAGTGTGGTGGATAATTATTTGCAATTGATTGTTTTTTGATATAATTCCTTTTCCTCTTTTTCATATCTCATGTTTCCTTGGTGAATAGAATCATTCTATCCTAAGAGGATCTATTCCTTTAAACCTTGAGTACTAGAGGGGAATAATTTCCTTAAGGAGACATTGTGCATTCAGTGGGGCTCGATTTTTTCTTTTCTGTTTCATTCTATTGTTGCAGATTGTGGTATGTGTTATAAACTTTGTTGTTTATGTTTATGTTTTTGATCGTTATGTTGAAGTAAAGATATGTTAATCAAGAGTTTGATGTAATCATTAGACTATTGGTGTCATGTATATGTAAATTAGAATTCTTAAACTCGTAAAATAAATTACTTTGATCTTTATAGAGTTTTTAGTGGCTAAAAGATCTTTGGGATGTCCAAGAAGGGACTTTTGAGTGTTTAGAAGTTATGGTGGTTCCACACTACCTTGGAGTTTTAGTTATTCAACTTTCTATCTTATCGAGTCATTCAATCGATTAGTGACATCCAAAAAATAAAGGAATGTAGTGGAATGGTAAGAATTGTAGTCAACCTTAATCAAAAGTTTGGGTTCAAATGTTGGACTGGAGTCAATGAGTTACCCCTCAAAGTAGGATGAATCTATATTAATCAAATATTAAAGAAATAATTATCTTCTTATAAACATTAGATTAAAAGTCACAAAAAAAATAAAATCATATTGATCGAACCATAAACAACATACTTAGTTCTCATGGAGTGTATTACATTATTTAAGCATCCTCATTTGTAATATCATCATAGAGTGTATTACAAACTCTGTGATGATCAGAAAATACTTAGTTCTCTCTAGCTCTTATTTTCTTCACGATTGTTAGATAGCAGAAATTAGGTACTTCATTAGGATTAGTAAGGTAAGGCCTAGCTCCCTTGCCTGTACTTGTCCCTATTGATATTTTTTATGTTTAATACAAGACCGCTAGACACTGTCTAGTGGTAAATTTGTTGGAAAAAAAAAACCATAAACAACAAAACATGCCTTTTGGCTATCAAAGTAGTGTCATCGACTCTGAATGATTTTTGAATAAGGGACTTGTCAAGACATCATTTAATCCAAATCATTTGAGTGACATACGTTATTTCATTGAACTCCAAGAGATGTGTCTTTAAATTTTAATTAACTTATCAAGTACACAACTAATTATATAAGATGTATAATATTTAGATTCTATATGTAGAGGCCTTTAATAGGAGAAAAACACTCGCAATTGATGAATAAAATATTTGTACCACTTTTTGAAAATATAAATATAGACAATGAAACAATTACATATCTCTTCTTAAGTCTTTGGTGATGAATAACTACAGTAAAATGAAGAATTAATAACAAAATGCATAAACACTTGGAATCAAATCTTTTTGGCTTTAAGATTAAAAAAATATTTCATTTCATCTTTGGATAAAATATTCTTGACAATTTATCATAGAGATATACCCACTCGAAAACACTTATATTATCAAATGTTCAGAAGTAGTTTATTAACGTAGTTCACCACCGCGCGAAGAGCAGGCAATTTACCTAGTTAGAATGAAAACTTTGATGAAGACTTAATTTTTTCTTAGCCCGAGTAAGAACACTACCTTAATTAAAAATAAGAGACGCTTTAAAAAGAGATCATGCGTCCACATTTACTTTTAACCACAATGACAATGCATGCAAGAAAATGAGGTTCTAAAAGTCTTAATTAAAACTAAAAATAGTTGAAACCACATACGTTTTTCTAGTAGCAGCATAAAACCACACAGTTGAAAATTCTTCAAGCAAAGTACTTCAAAATGATCAAATTAAAGCAAGGCATGTTTATTTTAAAGGAGCTCTGCGAGGAATTCCCTTCCTCTTGCGCTTCCGCTTCATCTCAGCAATCTTTCCCCATCTTGCTTCCACCTACAAATTCCATCATAACATATGTTATTCGCAAAAATATTTGTGTATTGACAGTGTAAATATATAATAATACTCTATCTATCTTAATTTAAGTGTCTCGTTACTTCTTCTTTTTTTATGTGTCTCAAAACAAGGGGGTTTCCCCTATATATGGTGTAAAGAACTCAAATCCAATATAATAATAACCACTTCTCAACTATATTAATAAAACTAAAGTTCAATTACAATTCCCAAAAGTAAACGTAACAACTAAAACAGTAAAAACCCCAAACAAACATATAGAAATATCAAAAGTAAGACTAGAGATTGATTGAAGGAAGAAGGGAGATGAGAAAATACAGACACTTCAGAAAGGAGATGAGGAGAACTAGACTTTCACACAACAATAAGCCAAACCTATTTTTCCAACTTCTCACTCCTTTTAGACTGGTTGTTATTTCGGCATGAATCTCAATTCAACATTTGTGAAGGCCTTTCGATCTTATTACTTCTTCTTGATCCAATAGATGATTTCATGACGTCAAATTCCATGTCGTACTTGGGTTGATTCATAACATTTAGTACTTCATTTGTTCCAATTTATATGACACACTTTCATTTTTTGTCAGTTTCAAAAATAATGATACAAATCTATATTTTCTAACAATTTAGCTTTAAAATACTCATTTTACCTTTAATAAGAGTTTTTAAGCAACACAAACATCCATGATTTGTTTTGGACCATAAATTTGAAGTCTTTCTCTCTTTCTTAAAATCCATGTCAAATCAAACAATATCACATAAATTGTGATAGAGGGAGTACGTTTTTTCAATTTCCACATTCTATTTAGGATTATACAACAACAACAACATACCTAGTGATATCCAACAAATGAGGTCTAGAGAGAGTAGAATGTACTCAAACCTTACCACTACCTCGTGGAAGTAAAGAGACTGTTTTCGATCAACCATAATTTCCAGAATTCAATTTTTTTAAAAAATATTAAATAATAAAATAAAAATCATCGCCAAACAACCACTTAATTTGAAACGGAGGGAGAGATATGTACCTGGCAAGCAATGGAACAGAATTGAAACTGTTCAGGGTCATGCAATCTCCTTTTGCAAGTGAGACAAGTAGGATCTCCAGCAATTAAAGAGCCAGACCCACAATGTGGCAGAGGATTCAAGGCAATTACCCATTTCTTGTTGCATCTGTATGGCTGCACATTGCAAATTATATATATCTCATCACTAACATATAGATGCTAATTATGTAAAAAAAAAAAAAAAACAATAAATCTTTGTTGTAAGACTATATATATATGTGTGAAATAAGCAATCATTGTGCAACCGGAAGAAAAACAAATGGGTTGACTTGCAAATTTTTACCCACAATATGACTTAATTAGTGGGTCCAAACAGAGATGGCTCAAGAGAAGAGCTAGTAAAACACTTGCTTTTAGACAGGCCTCCAAAAAATTAATAGTGATTTTATGAATTTATTGTCACTTACAACAGAAGATTATAATAAAAAGTACAAATTCTATATATGTGTATAAAAAACTATCTACTTTTTATCACAAATATTTTACAGCTTTGAATTAAAAATCTCAAATTTTATATCAATAAATAAAAATTTTACAATAACATCCAAAATAATAAGTATAAACAAATGATTAACATCTCATTAGCTAATATTTAATTATCACTCAAATGTTCAAATAAATTAATGTCCAGAGCATCAATTCATATCAATTAAATTTACCTGAATTAATTTGCAGTCAATATACTTCTCCATCTGCTGGAGAGGAACAACGTCTTTGTAAACATGTCGATAAATCTTTAGCTGGTCATGATCATTGTGTTTGTTTGTAGAGATGCAATACCTGCATAAATCTGAATCACATGTGATACAATACTTGCTCCGTTCATTCTTTTGAAGTTCATCATGCACCAAACATGCCCCAAAGAATGTCTTCTTCAAAAGTGGTCCTAGCCATGTTGGCATCTTCCTGCTAGGTTCCAATTCTCCCTGCAAATATAATCATTACAATAATAGATTATGATATTTTCAATTGATCTGATTGAATTGCAAATAGTATTTTCTCACTTTTCAAAATATAATAATCTTACCTGAAGTAATATTATCATCAAATATACATAGTTTAAGAAAATAAAAAATACATATCAAGCTAATTATCTTTAGAAACAGTCTTTCTCATTATTTGAACAGTAAATTTACTTGAAACGATATTGTCATCAAATATAAATATATCAAAAGAATTATGAAGAAAATACAAAAATTCTTATCAAGCTAATTATCTCTTGAAACAGTCTTTCTCATTGTTTGAACAGTAAATTTACTTGAAACGATATTATCATCAAATATACATATATCAAAAGAATAATGAACAAAATAACATATTTATCAAGCTAATTATCTATTAAGTGTCTCATCCAACAATTGTTTGATGAAGGTTAATGAACTTTAAAGGTTTAAAAATCTACTAAGGCTTGTTTAGGAATGAACCAAATCCAATCAATTGATTAAGTTTCATTGCTTCTTGTTAATGATGGGACTTAGCTAGTTTAGAGTTTAAGTTTTAGGAGAAACTAAGACTTCACTTCTTTCTAGTTGACTAAGGTCTAAGAACATCTACCTACATTTTATATATGTATTATAAGGTTTTCTTAGGATAATATTGAATGATGAAAAACTTTTAGTGTAACAGAAAAGAGAAACATTTTCATAAAATTCTGAGTTGATGACAATATCCATGTCAATGATTATTAAGGAACAAAAAAAATGAACCAAATCATATATATTTTTCGTCCACTTTCTCCTTGATATGTTGTCTGTGCGACTTAAAAGGTCGTTTACTAAATTATATCGAGAATACAATTTTTATTATAATTCTTAAACTAATTATTCCATATGGGAGGTGGGCTAAAATAATTTCAAATTTGATAGGATAAGGTGGAATATCCAAGATTCTGTGTGGAATTAGATCTACATTGCCAACAAATACATATTGATCTAATCTCAAACTTAAACATGGGATATTTCATCTTATCTTGCACACCAAACGATCCTAGTACTCATGGAATTTGTTTAAACCTCATCCTTTATCTGTCCATCACAGAGAGAAACCACATCACCTACTATGAGCTTTTGTGACAGTTCATTTTTTTAGAGAGACATTTGGTATATTCAAAACACACTAATTTAGATTTGGATCACATAGATTCCTTTCATGGAGATTATTGGGAACAGAAATGTGCCTGGGGTTAAGAACAACGAGAAAACTGCCTTCTGTTTGTTGCCATGGAATGTATAGGTAGGGATTGTTTTATGCTTGAAAAGCCCATTTTGCGCTCTCTATCCCCTTTTTTTGGGGTCCCCATGAACCGCTTTTTAGTATTTGAGGGGAAAATTTCCTTAACAAGCTTTCTCCATTTACAAGGTTCAAATGAGATATTAGTTAAGAATTACGGAATTTCATCCATATGATCACACCCTTGATGATGCACACCAATAATAGAAGGAAAGTTGTGTAGAGCTAGGCTCAGTCACCTCACAAAACTTGAAAGAGGTGACATTGGCTGAATAAATAAATGATTATGAGACTCAAACAAACTTTTTACGACGTGTGAGCTTGATTCTTTTTATTTAGTCAAGCATAAGTATTAAATAAAGGAATCATGACTATAAGACTTAAGTAACCTTTTATTAGCTTTAATTTGATATCAGAAAATTTGGACGGTTCATCAAGTCTTTTATTGCCTCACCTCCCTTATAGGAATAGGGGTAATTTACAAATGGCTAATAAATTCGTCAATCGAAATATTAGGAACTAATATTTTGAATTTCTTCATTCGAAGTAAATTCTTCCAAACTCAAAATATTAAGATAGTGGAGTACCCTTGACCACAATGGATCTCTTACAAAGTATATTTCAATAGGCTTATTGAAAGGTCCTCTTGACGTGCATTCAATAGAAATCAAGCCTACAAATTCATGAATTTTGAGTCAGGTACCCTCACATAACTGACATAAAACTAGTATTTTCTCTTACATCCTACTATACATATAACAGAGTCTAGAGTTTACATGTGAATCAAAATTTTATTTTACTTCATCTTTTTATATTGATTTGTCAAGAAGATGATGATATATTTATAGGTTGAAAAGAGGGTTTGAGATAAGACTCTAACATACTAGGAAGTTGGTTTGTAGCAAATAGGAAGTTGGCTTGACATGGTTAGGAGTGTTGTTGAAGTATAACTAGGGGCTCAAAATACATAGCCCGAATAAAGAGAGAAGCTCGGATCAAATCCATGCCAAGTTGAAAGAAAGAACTCAACAAAGACATAGAAAATAGGGTTTTATGGAATGATTTAGGGTAAAATGGTCATTTCATTCTATATCGTGAAAATGCTCCCTTTCTAACGTGAAAAGAAAAGTAGAATGAACAACTAGAATACAAAACCGTTGAAAGGTTTACATATTCTAGATTCTATTAGAGAAAATTATATGTACATGACGCCAAAGTAGATTATAGTCAAAATTACAAAACTGTTACACGTTTAATTTTACGATACAAACAAGTCGTTAAAGCACACGACGATTCCCGCCTCCCTTATAGCATGACAAGAAAATGAGACATTATATCCTTTTACACATTAATACTTGCCTAAAAATTGTCATTTCTTTTTCTTGCCAAAATTATTGGGATGACATAATTAGTGAATAACATTTCAGGAATTGTTACGATATATTCGTAAAAGAAAATTTGGGGTTGATGACTCAATTTTCTTTTTGTCTTTTATAATTTTGAACTACTTAAGCATATCATCATAAAGTGCAATAAATAAATGTGTAATCATAGTATATCTAGTGCTCTCTAACTCTTATTTTATTCATGTTTGCTAATAATTAGTGGAGGTTTGTTACCTTATTAGGATATGTAAGTAAGGTCTAGTCCCTTGCTTCTACGTATCCTAACTAAGAATGTTTTATTAATAAAAAAACTACTAGACATGTCTTATAAAATCGCCAAAAAAATCTTTTATTAATTTGTAAAGACATGTATACATATCTAACATGAAAGAGTTATCCAGAAAAGACTTTGAAATATAAAATCAAGAGTAAATTTAATGATTGAAATATTTAACTGTTACTTCACTCAATTATACCCTCTAATTAGTAGAAATTCTTGACTGATTAAAAGTTGTGCTATTGAAATAAATCTAAAAGAACAGTAAGAAGTAATTGTCTCATAAAATTAGTCAGGAAAACTTTTTAATATATACAATTTAGATCCAAATTCAGTCATAACACAGCTTCACATAGTAGATCCAAATTCAATTTCTTGAAGATTCGCTATCTTTTATACAAATCAATTAAGAGGCTATCAAACATATAGTCAGCCTCATGAAATTTTATCAACAATCAAAGGAAAAAATAATTTTTCTATTTCCTTTTTGAAATACAAATGCATAAACAAAATGGTAAGAATTAAATCTCACACAAAAAACATAGAAATAAACAATCAATTTTGAATGAATTAAACAAAAAAATAGTAATTGAAAATTAGTAACGCTACACATATACACGTTTGTACCTGCTCATTTGTTTCAAAAGGTGATGAATCAGAGCTATTCATTTTTTTTCTTCCAATTTTCTCCTCTTTAGAGTGTATCGATTTTCTGAAAATGGCATTTGAAGAAGACACATAAAACTACTAGTAGGATTTTATTGCTAATGTATTGTTCCATTGAAGTGTACTTAGTGGGCAAGACAACAATTGAAGTAATAAAGACAATTTTTTTAGTCAAATAAAATTTTGTTTAGAAGAACATAAGGACAAATGGGGATATGTTCGATGAGGAAATGTGGAACATTTCTTCCAGTTTTACCCTTAAGATGAGAGGCGATGGATCCAAGGCAGATTTTCAAATCGATAGAATCTAGAGTTAATGAGGTCGAATTATATGTATGTAATGGACATTATTGTCATTTCATTTTGCTTGCCAAATAATGTGAACACAGAAAGATTTTGTAACTCTATGAGTTTTTTCCCTTATATATTCTAGTCCTCTATTTTAAGTTTTTCCCCAATCAATCCTATATTTGAAGTCAAACTTTCTCACTTAAAGTTTCTCCAAGTAAGGGGTTTGTACACATCTATGATCTTACCATGTATGAGGTAATTAGATTTAGTAAATTTGAAATCAAGGCAAATTAGTAATTGTGTGTGTTATTTTTTATTTCTACTTAAAAAGGAAAGAAAATAAAAGGAAGAGGTAATTCATTTGATTCTCTCTATACCTGTCAAGCTTGTTAATGATTCAACAATATTGTCTTGAGATGCATCTCATAATTTAAGTAGGTGATAAATGCTCATCGAATCTATTAATATTTTTTTAGGTTGAAACTTGTTGATGTGTCAATAAAGTTGTGTAATGTAAATTAACAAGAAAATATTACGTATAAAATATAGAAATATGCTTAATCACGTTAGGCCTTTAAACTTTTATGCATATTTTGGTCATAATTGAAAAATATATATCACGTTAAAAGGTGTTTTGGCTGACTTATACCAATATATAGATCTCAAATATTTTTCTGAAAAGGATTAGAAACCAAATTGAAAAATCTTGAAGTTTAAGAGGACAAAAAGGATAAGAAAACATTTTTTTTATCAGCTTGGGACTAGTATCTTCCTTTGATACTAAAATATATAAAGTGTCAAGAAACATAAAATGTGTTGTGAAGATTAAAAAAAAAAAGTTGAAATGAGCAGATTTACCAAACTACCATTAGAGATAATGTAGGTGTAAGTGTCTTAATGAACTTTTCATTACTCTATATTTCTTGTTTATGTCTTGTTTGGTGGAAGATTATGCACCCTTTCCTACTCAACTATAATCCTTGGTGCCCTTCGAGCTACATGTAGGTATTAGTGCAAGGGTTAACTCAGTTCTTATCGGGAATTATTTTAATCAAACTCCTAATATGAAGAGCATTTTGAGAAAGATCGTTTTAATTATTTCTAATAACTAATAAGCTTAGGCAAATCTGAATTAGTAAGTTTTGGATGATTAATAAAAAAAAAAAAAGTTGACAATTTTAGCTTAACCACACTACTGGGCTAGTTGGGTTCAAAATGGTCCATTAAAGGTCAGTCTTAACGATCTCGATTCTAAGCCAGATTGGGTTATCTTTAAGTCTGATTTAGGGGTTGGGATTTTGGAAGAATATACTAGTTAGCCCAACCCTTGCCTCTTAAGGGGTTAGTCAGGTTTAATGGGTCAAACTAATATTCTTTTTCATACTATATTGTAACTTTGTATTAATATTTGAAAATATGGAACTTTGTACTTTGTAAGAGGACCATATGAATAAAACCTCAAAGGATTAATAGCTTTCAATTTTATTTATTGATAACAAATTTTTTATATAAAACTTAGGACATGATTTATTACTTGTATGAAAAAAATTGAAAAAAAAAAAAGAAAAAGAAGAAGAAGAGAAAATTCAAACTTTAGAGTATCACCAAAACTGCGTTCTTGTCAACCTCTTTCAATATGAGGTCATTATTAACCATTGATCTCATATTTATATTTTTTAATACAAAATTTACATTGAACTTTGTATGTATTCTCTATTCGATCATATAATAATCTCACACCATTTTTCTTCATTTTCAGGGGCTAAGCACATGAGTGGTTGGACATAATCTGCTTATTAAAGTGCTTAAAAATACTTTTCAAATAATTAGCTAAACATAAATTATCATTTTTCTAAAAACTTATTTTATTAAAAATATTTCTCAAAATAAGAATATTTTAGCCATTTGAGCTAGAAATGAAGAATTACTTGTATAGCTATATCCAGGTGTTCTTAATGCTTTTAATTGACTAGAGATAGTCAATTAAGTAGTCTTGTAGTGTCCGAGGAGCTAATACAGAATCATTATTTGAGATTAAGTACTTGACCCATGATTAATTAGTGTGGTGGATAATTATTTGCAATTGATTGTTTCTTGATATAATTTGTTTTCCTGTTTTTCATATCTCGTGTTTCCTTTGCTTGTGAGGCCATCGAACATTTTACTTGTTTTCTAATTAGATTTATCTTTGTTAGATTTTAAATGAAGAAACAAATATTGAAAAAATGGTTTGGCTTTGCTTATTTAACGATGGAAACTTTAAATCCTATCGCTTTTAGCCATCTATCCGAAAGGATATGAAAATCAATCACAATGATAAGTTTTTTCTTTAAAGATTTGTGTTCTGGAAAGTTGTTGGAGAGTAGTGTAGATGGGATGGAAGAAAATATTCATGTTATTACTACTAAGTTAGAAGATCTTTCCATGTGGTTTCTTTGATGTGATGGAGAATCTTCCAATTCACCTTGTACAAGAGGCCCGTTTCGGAGGTCCAGTTCAAACAAGATGGATGTATCCATTTGAGAGGCAATATTCAAATATTCACTAAGTTTATTTTTCCTTTATTAACATATATCATATCATATATCATATATTACTAAAAATGGGAACAAAACAAGTTAAAAGTTGAAATATCATTTTACCCCTACACTAAATAAAAATATTACAAAATAGCTAATCAATTAAATATTATATAGTAATTATATAATATTATTATTCTTATTATTATATTATACTATATTCTAAAATTGAAAAGGTGTTAAGTCAAAAATTAAAAGAAGAAAATATTCATAGAGAAATTGTTAGACATTCTTATTCTTTTAAAAAAAAGTAGTTACAATTTTTTTATAAAAGAAATTGTATTTATTTTTAATTTTCTCCTTCAATTTACTTAACATAATCTCTCTCTCTCTATATATATACAGTAGCCATTTTAATGATCTACTTTAAATTATGTTTTATTTCTAATTGCTTTATTTAAAAGATTAACTTCATAATTCACACCTTTTCATTTTCATAACTTCCACATCATAGTAAAGGATGGTGAATTAGAAAGATCATGAAGTAACATACATTCATCTTAATGCATTAAATGGATTACAAATTTTGAGAAACTTTACACATTCGAATATACACAAGCCCTAAATTTCAATAACCAAAACCCCTCATTTCTTGGTTGCATTAACACTTAGAAATAACTACAACCCTCCAAATTCTAATACCCTAAACCCCCTAATTTCTTTGCTTCATTAATAGAACATTTTCTAAGAACTACAACCCACGAAATTTTAATAACTAAAACCCCACATTTCTTGGCTGCATATTTCTCAATTATTGCATACCCTATGGTAGTTACATATACATTTATGATGGTTATTGCATACATATTTTTATTTTCTTCAGAAAAATGTTTTTTAAGCTTAATTAACACATTTGAATATATTTTTTTAAATTTTTTGTACGTCTTATATTATATATTTGTTATTTTTTTTAGTTTTGATTTTATGAAACTTATACCTTTCATTTATTTATTATTTTCTCTTTTATTTGCTTTAAATATCCACCTTCATATCTCATATCTAATTACCTATTCAGTTGTTATTACTATTAATATATACCTATAACTCTCAGACTTTTCATATTCACAATCTCTATATATTTAATTTAAGATTTTAAGATAACTTTTGGTGTTCCTCCAATTTTATTTATATAAATCATCTTCTTTGTTTCATGAAATCCTTAGGTATCCTTTTCATTCTATAGTTAAAGTAGTGAAACATTTATATCATTTTTGTTCTATTGATTAATTCTTTAGTTTGACTCGACAAAGAAGGATCTTGATTTTTTATTGGCTATGATAGAAGGAGTCGACAAGAAGTCCGGAAAATTATGTACTAGTTATGTATTCCTTGTTTACATCTATATTTTATGATTAAAGTCTTAAGAAAGATGAGTACATTGTATTTTTTTTTTTTTGTATTTTTAATCTATTAGACTTTTTAAATTTAATTTTCTATGAATTTCTGATTGATTAGTCATTTGTGACTTTATTGAAAGTTTGCTAACTACTAACCAAAATTCAAAACTTACAGTTGGATACTTAAAAGAACTTGATTTTAAATATTAAAATACGCTCCTTATTTGGTAACTCTTTGCCATATTTTAAAGATATGTTAGTAATTATATGTTGCATTTTATTACTCACTACATGCATGTTTTCATAAAATTTTAATTATGTCAACAAATCTATGAAAATTCTCATGGAACACACGTACAACGCACTTATCTAGAAACTAGTAATATCTAAAAAGGACCAAAGAGAAAAAGAATTCTTGGAAAGACATGTAGTGTGTGCATAAAAATCA